>NC_137619.1:44771226-44781226 GCF_963280865.1 Gymnoscopelus braueri
CATCACGGGCCACATTAAATCCAATAGTGCAATTCAAACCAAACAGTGATTACTCTCTCTCAAAAGCAGTAGGCGCTGTTAGTGGCAACGTGATTATGGGAGAGAGCAAATGGGTACAATAAAAATCAATCAATCAATCAATCAGCTGTTTGGTTTCATTCATAGTTCATGTCATGTCTCCCTGTCATCATCGCTCAAAGTCAATGGTGGGACAGTAAAAAAAAAACAGTGGTGATAAGTAACTAAGTACATTTACTCAAGAACTGTACTTGAGGTATTTTTACTTTACTGGAGTATTTCCAATTTTCAGTACTTTTACTTCTACTCCACTACATCTCAGAGGCAACTATTGTACTTTTACTATTTGAAAACTATTACTTTGTAGATTTTGATTATTAGACAGACTCAACATCTTACAACCTGGCAAAAATATGGCAAACACTAGCAGATCTACAAGCACACGGAACACATTGTGGGCTTGTAGATCACCTATTGTCAGTACTTTGCATGACACTATAACAAAATATATATGAAAATATGGAGATACAAGGATTCAGCCTGAAAGTGACGGAACGCAACTTTGACGATATCATACATTTCAGTGACATGCACAAGGTTATAGCTTCTCTCTCTCTCTCTCTCTCTCTCTCTCTCTCTCTCTCTCTCTCTCTCTCTCTCTCTCTCTCTCTCTCTCTCTCTCTCTCTCTCTCTCTCTCTCTCTCTCTCTCCTCTCTCTCTCTCTCCTCTCTCTTCTCTCTCTCTCTCTCCCTCTCTCTCTCTCTCTCTCTCCCTCTCATAGCAATGATAGAGTTGCCATGGTGACAGCTGCTAATTGATGGGCCGATCATTCATTATTGAGTGACAGGCTCCCTGGAGCCGGGGCCCTGACTGGCATTCTCCTGGACGACTGTCACAGGGGGCCTCAGCACAGCTGTAACCTTACTGAGGGGTCGAGTCACACACACACACTCTCTCTCTCACACACACACACACGCACTCTCTCACACAAACACACACACACAGATGCATGCACACGCACACACACAGATGCACCAAAACATGTGTGGCTCACACACACACACACACACACACACACACACACAACACACACACACACACACACACACACACACACACACACACACACACACACACACACACACACACACACACACACACACACACACACACACACACACACACACACACACACACACACACACACACTGCACAGAAGACATGCCTGTGCTCACCGCTCACAGACACACACACATACACGCAAACACACACACGTGCACGCGCAAACACACCGTTGTAAATCAGCCTCAACGACACGCGCCTGACATGTATTGACCGTCTAATCTTCGCCGAGGTCTGTGGTGTGGAGTGAAAGTTGCTCCCCCCCCCCTGCACTCCCCCCCCACCGCCCGTTCTCCTTTCCCCTGACATCATCAACTCACTTCTAGTTTCTAGCATCCTTCCTGTTACGAGGGCCCGTCCTCCTCCGCTAGTTAAACACAAGCTATCACGCCCTAGCCGTGTCGGAATGCAGCGATTTTTAGCGATTCATCGCTTATAAGCCCTGGTTCAAAACATTATAGCAGATCCACAGAAGCTCACGACGTGTCGCATCGCGCGGTGCGTTGTGTGAGCTAGTAGGTTTGGCTATTTTCGCATACAATGACAAGCCCGAAGTATAGGGACGCCGTTATGCAAACCGGAGCTCTATATCCCGTGCGCATACGAACTGACGCCACCCCCCCCCTCCCCCAAACCACCAGTGTGGAAAAAGTACTCAAATGTTTTACTTAAGTAAAAGTATCAATACTGCAATGTAGAAGTACGCTACTCTGTTACAAGTAAAATTCCGTAATTCAAAATTGACTGGAGTAAAAGTACAAAAGTATAGGCATCAAAATGTACTTTAAGTACCAAAAGTAAAAGTACTAAACTGTTTGAAAATAGCAGATCGACAAGCTCACAACGCGTCGCATGTGAGCTTGTAGATCGGCTATTTTCAAATAGCCTAGTTATAAAATAGGGCTAAAGTGGTTAATGTATGTTTTCTAATGTAATAATTCATATCTGCAAAGTAACTAGTAACTAAAGTTTTCAAATAACTGTAGTGGAGTAAAAGTACAATATTTGCCTCTGAGATGTAGTATGGAGTATAGAAGTAATGGAGTATAGAAGTAAAAGTATAGACAACCGGAAATAATCCAGGTAAAGTAAAAGTACCTCAAAATTGTACTTACGTACAGTACTTGAGTAAATGTACTTGGCTACTTTACACCACTGCAAACCACCCCAGCTTAAATAAATTAAAAAGCCGCGAGGAACGCGCGTTCGAGAGAGCGAGAGAGAGAGAGAGCGAGAGAGCGAGAGAGCGAGAGAGCGAGAGAGAGAGAGAAAGACTCGATGAAGTCACTGAAGGAGTCGGCCTTCAGGTTGTCCTTGGACAACGAGATGAAGCAGTACTACTGTAGTGCCGCACGTTTGTGTCACCGACGTGTGCGTGCCTTTGGCGTGAGCACTTGTGCGTGTGTGTGTGTGTGTGTCCTCCTCACTCCTCAAGAGTGTGTGCTCTGGTGGTGTGTGTACATGTGTGTATGTGGTGTGTGTGTGTGTGGGGGTGGGGGGGGTTGCCTCGCCTTTCCCCATGACAGGGGGGTTTGCCCTGCCTCTTGTACTGTAAAGACGAGGGCTCTAAATTGCTTCCGTCACCGAGGCCCCTGAGTAATGAGTGTGATTCTAATCGCGGTTCCTGGGGCCTTCGGCATTAGTCTTAATCTGTGCCGGGGCCCCCTCCACCGCCGCTGACAAGTAATGCAGAGCAGGTATATGGGGTGTAATGAGACACATGCACTCAGTGGTGGAAAGTAACTAAGTACATTTACTCAAGTACTGTACTTAACACTCGCATGACTGAGGTTTCATACTCCTCCACCAAGCCTGAAAAAATATCATTTTGATCCCCAAATCAGGCTATCCTATTGGCCACTGTCTCCCTCTGTTCTCCAGACTAGTTCACACTTTCTCCCCCAAACAGTGGGGGGTTCCATTGTCTTCTAAAAAACTGAGAGTTGAAAATGGGTTGCCAAATTTTGAGAGAGAAATAAGCAGGCAGGTCTATGAAAGTGTAGGCAGTAGGCTAGTGTGTATTTCTATCTGTCTCCTATATGTCATCATGATTTGTGATTTGTGTATGTGGGGATCTCATTTTTACTTCCATGCAGTGTTGATTTCGTTAACGTTAATTTATTTGAAAATAGCAGATCTACAAGCTCACAATGCATGCTTGTAGATCGGCAATTTTCAAATAGCCAATGTACGTCGCGATGCGACGCGTTGTGAGTACAGTACAGTCAGTGGTGGAAAAAGTACTCAAATTCTGTACTTAAGTAAAAGTACCAATACTGCAATATAAAAATACTCTGTTACAAGTAAAAATCCAAAATTTAAAATTTACTTGAGTAAAAGTACAAAAGTATTGGCATCAAAATGTACTTAAAGTACCAAAAGTAAAAGTACTAAATATTTGAAAATAGCCGAGGTATAAAATAGGGCTAAAGTGGTTAATGTATGTTTCATTATATCATAGTTTATATCTGAAAAGTAACTAGTAACTAAAGTTTTCAAATAATTGTAGTGGAGTAAAAGTACAATATTTGCCTCTGAGATGTAGTGGAGTAGAAGTAAAAGTATTGGAAATTGGAAATACTCAAGTAAAGTACAAACAGCTCAAAATTGTACTTAAGTACAGTACTTGAGTAAATGTACTTAGTTACTTTCCACCACTGAGTACAGTACTTGAGTAAATGTACTTAGTTACTTCCCACCACGGCAAATAAGCAGCTACACGACGTCGTGACGTCTTTGTTGAACTGCAACATGGCGTTTGCACTTTGTTCATTTACAGCCTGTACATCTACATAAACGTTCAGATGTCAAATATAAAGTGCTTACCCCATGGCCACACATGTTACAATTCACTTCGGGTGGGTATAAGTACCCGTATCTTCAGCATTGTTCAATAAAAAGCATTTCAATCCGATCGGCAGCCATTTTTTCATAGTTATAATGTATCAAGAGTGCAATACGCCTCCCAACCGATGCGGTCGCGTAGTTGAAAGCAAATGGATAAAATGGCCACCGATCGGATTAAAATGCTTTTTATTGAACAATACGGAAGATACGTGTACTTATGTGGGCCCGTACATAATTGTAACATCCGTGGCCATGCGTTAAGCACTTTACATTTGAAATCTGAACGTTTATGTCGATGCACGGGCTGTAAATGAAGAAAGTGCAAACGCCATGTTGCAGTTCAACAAAGACGTCACGACGTCGTGTAGCTGTTCAGGCAAGACACTCGCCACAACGAGCTAACGAGGCTATGCTAGCTACACGTTGTGGAATACTTCCATAGAAACGAGCGGCCTGTTTAGCTGAAAGGTTGGTATAGCTCAAAATGGGGGGGGGGTCATCAAACACACGGAGGAAAATTAATGAATAATCCTTTCTGCTGATCAGATCAGAGCCAAAAAAAAGTTATTTAGCTAGTTTCTACTGTTTTTCAACTCGCGAGTTGATGCCTGAAACACCAGGCCTGCTCACAAATGTGCTCAATCCTGCGCAAAATATCTGATCTTCATGCATAAAACAGTTGCTGCGTGACAAGCTGTATGCTTGTAGATCCAATCTTTTTCCACCGCTTTGCAGTGAAAGGGAAAGTAGAAAATGGGTCGCCAAATTTTGAGAGCAAAATAAGCAGGCAGGTCTATGAAAATGTTACTGCATACATTGTGCCTTTCTGTGTGTCTCCTATATGTCATCATGAGGACCGTTAGCACCTGTTAGGACATCTTCCATACATAACACTACTACAAAGGTTCCAATCTTTCGGCCATTACAGAGGAATGCACTGAAATCCATCCTTGAATAATGTAAATGTGTGCAATTTAGTAGCTACTTCGTTACAGGTCAGTCAAAGTCCAGAATTAAACAAACAACACAAAATGAAGGAAAACATTGCATTGTATTATGGGGTTTATAGCCGAGGCTAATTTGCACCTAATACCTAAGACCTAATAAAAAATGTGTAATTCTGCTATAAATCTAGTAGCAGCAAGCGAACTATAGTAACTTGTAAACAACCCAGTGTGCAAACTGTGCACAAAACACGTGGGCAGCTATATTATTATTACCATTATAATGTAATTATATATATATATATAATTATAATAATAATAATAATAATAATAATAATAATAATAGAAAGACGTGAAAAACAAGCCCAAAGTCGCTTATAATAAGCAGACATGGCAACATGGACTCTGAGTCTGCTCGTCTACGGGCCGCTCTGCGGGGGTCTAGAGTCTCTTGCCTGGGGGAGAGAGGGGGAGAGCGGTCAATTTAGCCAAAATATAACGGTTGGGATGGTATATATGGTATATATTTCATATTTATAATACGTTTCAGAAGAAAAAAAAAACGGAGATGATTTGAAACAAATATTTAGGAAAAGTCATGAAAGGGGAACTTTCTCAGAGCTTCATGAGAGAAGATAATCCACTTTAAATTCTCAAAATCGGTCATATTGATAGCTTAGTCATGCAAGTGTTAAGGATCATCTGGTCATCAAATTATTGGCTTAGGAATGTGACAAAAACTAAAAAAATATCCATGAATTCAAGTATTCATGGGGTGACTAATTGATAGGAGAAAAAAATGTCATTTTAGGGGTGAACTACTCCTTTAAGCTTGCTGATGTGCTACTTTTGCTGTTTTTGAATTTGAATCCTGAAAAGTAACAGTTTTGGACATAATGAGCTACTCAACAAACCGATTTTGTTCCGGTTGTTGAGTGGCTGTGGTTTATGTTACTGTACGCATGCACACAGGAGTGTGTTTGTTGCCTCGTGTGTTTGTGTCTGCTGTCGCAGTCGGTCATATGCACACAGGGACCAGTGTTGCCAGATTCTGTGAGAGAAACAAGCAACCAGGTCTAGGAAAACCAGAGAGAGAGCGTGCATGAGACTCCTTTTCTCCAGCAGCACTGTGGTGTGTAGTGGAGGGGCTAAATTGCTGTGGGGGGCTCTCTGCGAGTAGTGGCTGCATAGCCGAGCAGGTCATTCCTCTCTGTCTCTCTGTGTTTGCCTGTGTTAAACTCCACCCTGCCTCCACCTCCAACCCACCTCCACCCCCCACCCTCATCCATCCTCTCATCCACTCCGCGGCTCTGTCCATCCATCAATCCCCAGCACTTTGTCAGGGCCCCACTCCTTCTCCTCGGCACTGCAATCACAAAGGGGAGTGAGGGAGACAGAAAAGGGGAGAGAGACAGAGAGAGAGAGAGAGAGAGAGAGAGAAGAGGGGGGAAGTGGGCAATAGTGAGAGGCAGAGAGAGAGAGAGAGAGAGAGAGAGGGACAGAGGAGGGAAAGAGAGGTGGGCTGCTCCTGCCTCTCCTGTTCACCGCTGTTTCAAATAGCCCCCCCCCCCCTGCCACCCCCATACACACACACACACACACACGTCAACTGGGGGGGTGGGGTTGGGGGAGCTTTTCACCTCCCACCCGCATCGGGCCCTGATCTGCTGACAGAGGGCCCGGCGCGCGTCACCTCCTATTGCACAGGCAAGCAGAAACACTAATGCTGCACCTCAACCTACCCTGAACACTCACTGAGCCTCAGACAGACAGGCCGCTCAGACAGACAGCAGGCAGGCAGGCAGGCACAACAACACACAGGAGACGGGTGGAGAGAGGGAGGGAGATGGAGAGAGAGAGAGACAGAGAGAGAGAGAGAGAAGTGGGAACTGAATGAGAGACAGAGAGAACGAGGGACAGAGCGTGATAGAGCAGGGGTCTTCAACGTTTTCAGGCCAAGGTCCCCCTAGCTGAGAAAGAGATGAAGCAGGGACCCCCTCTATATTATACTAAAAAAAATGTTACTTGGTCTGCTCTGTTTTCCTTCCACATCTATATCTCTTTGCCAAAAATAGCTGATCTACAAGCTCACAACGCCTCGCAGCGCGAGGCGTTGTGAGCTTGTAGATCTGCTATTTTTGGCTAAAGTTCTCCTCAGAAAAGGGATGCTAGGGTTCAAGTGGATAATGTAAAA
Organism: Gymnoscopelus braueri; assembly: GCF_963280865.1. NCBI lineage: Eukaryota > Metazoa > Chordata > Actinopteri > Myctophiformes > Myctophidae > Gymnoscopelus > Gymnoscopelus braueri. Next base: position 44,778,352 of record NC_137619.1, read on the forward strand.
AAAAAAATCATATCACACAAAGATTTTGCGGACCCCCTGTAGTAGCTCTGAGGACCCCCTAGGGGTCCCGGACCCCCTGTTGAAGACCCCTGGGATAGAGAGAGAGACAGACAGACAGACAGACGGAGGAACCAGGAAGAAAAGATGGGCGAGAGAAAAAGGAGAGGGATGATGGTGGACAGGCTAAATGTAGACAGGCTGTAGTCAATGTGGAAAGTTATACAACGGCCTGAGACTGAGAGGTGTGTGTGTGTGTGTGTGTGTGTGTGTGTGTGTGTGTGTGTGTGTGTGTGTGTGTGTGTGTGTGTGTGTGTGTGTGTGTGTGTGTGTGTGTGTGTGTGTGTGTGTGTGTGTGTGTGTGTGTGTGTGTGTGTGTTGGTTGGGTGGGTTCGAGGTGTAGGAGGCAGGAAGGAGAGATGTATACTGGATTCTTTTTTTCCCCCCCTCTTTGCAACAATCCAGTCAGGCAGCAGATCACTTTGTCTTTTCTCCCCCCCCACCTTCCCCCCCACCCTCACACATCAATAGGAATCACGAGGGGAAAATGTCTCCCTAATTAAGGCTTGATCAGCCGCACGTCAGCGGCGCTTTGGAGGGGCCGAGCGCAGCCTGAGCGCTGACTTAACACACACAGACACAACGGGAGAGGAGGGTGCAGGGGGGCTCATTTACCTCATCAACCACACCAACGACAAGGCTTTCAATACAACCACACCACGGGTGGCTGAGCAGGCTGAGGCACGCGCGTTGTATAGCCGGCACGTATATATACTATACACACACACACACACACACACACATACGTGTAGAATTATTCCATGTTAACCCCAACTAACTGTGACTATCTGTCACACACATGTATTTGGGATATGCAATGTCTTAACCACACAGTGACGTTAAAATAACAACGGAACTCCACTCAGTATAAGACTGTATCCTTTAAGCCTGGCATCCCTGTTTTGGGGCGAAAATCCTCAAAACATTTGAAAATTAGTCGAAAGGAATTGTGTCAATATTTGTGAAAAACAGCAGATCTACAAGCTCGATCCGCTATTTTCACTATGTCATATAGGGCTTAAGTGGTTAACTTAAGTATAGTATTATCTCCTATACACATATATTTTCAAGAAAGCAAACCCTCTGTAAATGAGTAAATGGAACATGTTTCCCAAACAAATAATCACGAGTTTAACCCACAGAAGACAAATCACTGTGTGTTTCGGTTAATTTAAACAAACATCCGATTATAATTTCGGTGAACAGGTTGTTGAGGCCAATGAAAGCAGAATCTAAAAGCAGAATGAGCAGGAGGAGAGAGAAATTATCGACCATACGTCGGTACGTCTTCAAAGGCTTTGACTCTCCGGCCAAAGCTTATGAAGTCGTAGAAGCTGATCAAACAGGAATTATGACATGGTTCATGGCTAGATTACTGAGCGGGAGGAATGTTCCGAACGTAGACGTCGGGATCGGATTGAACGTGATATCTGCTCAAATCAATACCGTGTAGGGGAAGAGAAAAGGTCAAGAAGGCGCCACGTATATCGCTATTCGCTACTAGCTAGCCTCATGTGCATATATAATGTTAAAAAAAAGCGTAATCATTTTCTTTGAGAAGTTTCAAGGCAAAAGCACAGCGCCTCGTGCCCAGCAAGTAAAAAATCTGCTGATTTTTAGCTTTGGTAGAATTTGCCTCCTCACATTCCTCACTAAAACAAAGTGAGCGAGTATCTCTCTCGCTCTCTCTCTCTCCCTCTCTCCTCATGCAGTTTCCAATCAGCCGACACTAATTAGACAGCAATAAACTGTTATTAATCGGCTGGACACCACACAACGAGCCAGTTATAAATGGTGGCTGTCAGGGCCCTTATTCAGGAACCCAAATGAGTATTCTCAGTTCAGTGCCTGTGTGAGGCATCGCCACCCCGTCCTATAACAAATGTTCACTATTAACCGTGCTGTTGGTAAGCGAGCGAGCGAGCGGCGGGCCCAACACACACACACACACGTGCGCGAGCACACGTGTAACCAAGCAAGTACACGATTGGAAGCGCAGCACATGCACATACCCAGTGGTGGAAAAAGTACTCAAATGTTTTACTTAAGTAGAAGTATCAATACTGCAATGTAGAAGTACTCTGTTACGAGTAAATGTCCGGAATTCAAAATTTACTTCAGTAAAGTTACAAAAGTATTGGTATCAAAATGTACTTAAAGTACCAAAGGTAAAAGTAATAAACTGTTTGAAAATAGCAGATCTACAAGCTCACAACGCGACGCGTTGTGAGCTTGTAGATCGGCTATTTTCAAATAGCCTCGGTATAAAATAGGGCTAAAGTGGTTAATGTATGTCTTATAATGTATTAATGTATATCTGCAAAGTAACTAGTAACTAAAGTTTTCAAATAATTGTAGTGGAGTAAAAGTACAATATCTGCCTCCGAGATGTAGCGGAGTAGAAGTAAAACTACTGATAATTGGAAATACTCCAGTAAAAAAAAAGTACCTCAAAATTGTACTTAAGTACAGCGCTTGAGTAAAAGTACTTAGTTACTTTACACCACTGCATACCCATGCGTTCAAAGATAGGCTTGTGCAACGCACACACACACAAACACTGAGTAGATGGAAGAAATAGTGCATTATGGAGATCTGTAACTAAAAACATTTTTGGATAATTGCAGCCAGTGAGTGGTGCTGTCTCAGAGTGTAATGTCATTATCATTAGACAGCTCTACAGAGGACACAGAGAGAAAAGCCATCATACACCCGGCTGTATACGCTGTGGCGACAGAGCCCCATTATTTATCCACGCAACGAAAAAATAAAAACATCTCGTGTTAACCCATTAATACCGGGAACGCATCTGTGTGTC
>NC_137619.1:44786226-44829602 GCF_963280865.1 Gymnoscopelus braueri
GCCCAGCCGGAGTATTTCATGGGCCCCTACACCTCTCTTGACATATGTGTGTGTCTGTGTGTGTGTGTGTGTGTGTGTGTGTGTGTGTGTGTGTGTGTGTGTGTGTGTGTGTGTGTGTGTGTGTGTGTGTGTGTGTGTGTGTATACAATGGAAATAGGGGCCTCTGATTAAAGAGCCCACTGTCATAAAGGTTACTGAATTGCAAATGGACCTCTTCATCTTCTCTGTAATGGAGGTTGGAGAGAGAGAGGGAGAGAGAGAGAGAGAGAGAGAGAGAGAGAGAGGGGGGGGGGGGGGGGGGCGAGCAAGTGGGGGTGCAGCCATGATGGCAGCATAAACGGGGAGTCCCAGTCTGTCCCCCCCCCAGTCTTATATTCAGTCCCACAGTCCCTTCCACCGGCACCGCGGAGGAGACATTAATCACTGGATCACCAAGCCATGCTTAATTGCGAGTTGTATATCACGGCGAATACGGCAGCTAAAGGGGGGGGGGGGAGGAAACTCATTATTTGGGTTTGCTGGAAGCGAGGCTTGGGTGCGCCTCGTCTGGACGACTCCACCACCGCCTCTCTCTCTCTCCCTCTCCGTTCGAGGCACACTTGGGACCGAGCGGCAACTCGACAAGGAAAAATGGAGTACGCAGTCACCTCCTAATTAATATAGCTCTGCCACCGCTGTTGCAGTGGCTCGGCAGCACGTTCACCACTGATCATAAGTGTGCTCGACCAATCACGCGCAGCCAGGATCGGTGTCGACTCGGTGTCGACCCGGTGTGTGTGTGTGTGTGTGTGTGTGTGTGACTGACAAAGGAAGGGGATGTTCTATCAGCCAGGAACATACGTTACTAGCCCCACCACCTATGATCACATCAAAGAGCCATTAGTTAGATACAAGTGGCGGTATATACACGCTATTGTATTGGTTTACACCATGGCGGAATGGAATGATCCTCATTAGGGATGTTCCATATTGGCTTTTTTGCCGATATCCGATATTCCGATATTGTCCAACTCTTACTTTCTGATTCCGATATCAAACGCTACCGATATAATCGGTCTTTTCACCAAAAATAATGTTCAGGTAACAACATCACATATCTCCTTAGTTACTTTTCACTACTGGCATATACCTTACATGAAAGAATTACCCAAATGGGTTCATTTGGTTCCATTTGTACACTCTCATGGGGTCTAATTGAGTCCTAAAATCTTATTCATATTAAAAAGGAAATGATAGAATATGCTGCTATTAATTCACTTTCAATTCATTTTAGCTTTTATGAAAGTGAAGTAGGCTATAGATTTAAAACGTGTGCTTAAGTGGTTAATTCATAATCCACCTTTTCCCTTCCTAGAGATGTAGTGGAGTCAAAAGTACATTATTTGTCTTTGAAACATACAGTAGTCCTAAAAATCTAAATTACTTGAGTAAAAGTTTGAGACCGCTGTAGAAATAATAATCAAACCAAAATAGCCGATCTTTAAGATCACAACGTGCGTTGTGAGCTTGCAGATCTGTTATTTACGGAAGGGAAACACTTCCGCCTACGTCATCAGCCATAGCCAATGTCAGACCGGAGCTCAAAAACTGATCCCCTTTTCCAAAACCCACGAAGAAGACTCTGTCGATGTAATAAAAATCAAGTCATTATAACACGATAATGTAGTTAATAATTGTTTCTTTGTGATGTACATGACACGAAAATTACGGGAATAATAGCGTGACTCGCGTCGCTAAGTAATGGAGCGTGGACATTTCCACGTTCGGCTGTAAACAGTGGGTAAGTGTAATGAAATTAGCTTAGCCCTGCTATTAGCCACATTTTGGCTAACTCCCTGTCTGTATCCTGTAGTCCTGGCAGACAGGGGATGCAGGGGACAGATGTTTGATTTCACTGACACATTAATGCATTCATGTCATATTTACATGCCGATTTAAGCTCTGACATTTAAATTAAATGTAATGTCAATCCGGTAGTATTACCGTGTGGCTACAGTGGCTTTAGCACATTTTAGACGAAAATAAATTGACATAGGTTTTCGCTGGCCGAGTGAGGAACAGCGCCACAGATTTACCATAGAGATATATACAGTGGCCGAACACCAGTATCGCATCGTGCTGCGTAGGTGTTTAGATGCCATATTCTGAGAGGACATTGAGCCCCCATTGGCAGGCCCTTTACCAAGGCCAGCCAATGAGGAAAAAGTGATGAGAAAGTGACGACTAGTTGCACGTCTGTCTGTTGATCAGGCCAGCGACCTGATTTTTAAAAAAAAACTGAGATGCACACTGATACAGGGCTATTTAAGACCTCATTCATTTTGACCCCAAAGACAGAAAGTACAAATTTGAGTGATGTATAATATTAATTAAAGATAGTTGTCCAATCATTAGTCTCTCTGTAATGTCTATGCACAAATCTTAATTTGCCACGCTGAAAGAAGTGTATTATATTATTAAATACACCAGTGTTTCCCCTGTTTTCTTACTGTGGTGGTCAAAGATGCACTATATCCTCTATAATTAAGTAAGACATTTATGTTAGAAAATATGACCCTGGCTGAAATCACAATGAATGTATCATTGGCTTAAAACCCTTGGGGTGTGTGTGTGTGTGGGGGGGGGGGCATTAGCCTAAGTCCTCTTTTACAGCTATATAAAGGCACCCCCTTGAGAATTTGTTTTAACATAACCTACGCTGCTTGTGCCCTTAAAAATACAAAAAGGGGTTGAATTATATTTAGTGCATTAGTGCATGGACAGCTAATCAAAAACGCAAAAACAACTGATCACTGCCGCCCTTATTTCTAAAACAAAAGGTAAAGACTCATACAAAATTAGCCTGCCTCCCTTTGCAAGTGCTGTAGTGACCGGCAAAAATCAACCAACAACATCAACAAATCATCTTGGGCAGGTTGATTCATCTTTTTGATCAGGGGTCTTCAACAGGGGGTCCGGGACCCCTAGGGGGTCCTCAGAGCAACTACAGGGGGTCCGCAAAATCTTTGTGTGATATGATTTTTTTTTTTTACATTAACCACTTGAACCCTAGTATCCCTTTTCTGAGGAGAACTTTAGCCAAAGAGATATAGATGTGGAAGGATAACAGTAGTAGGGGTGTGCCGATATATCGTCCCGCGATATATCGCGATACGTTTTCGTGACGATATGTATCGTTTTGGGGGGGGGAAATCGTTTTGAACTTTTTTTTTTTTACAATAATAATAATCAGGCATGCAAACAGCCCCGAGGTGAAAAAGGTGACAACATGTTTTTTTTCGGGTCAGGTGTCACACTATTGCCCTATTTGGATTCAAAACGGCTATTGTAGCTGAAAAGCTACAAGTTTGCATGTCTGAATAATGCAAAAACAGAATTATTTGTTTGCATTTGCTTTTTTATATATATTATTTGCTTTATATATATTTTCATAATAAAAAAGTGTGTATCGTATCGTATCGAAATCGTATCGAAGTTGTGAGCCCAATATCGTATCGTATCGTTTGGTGAAATGAGTGTATCGGCACACCCCTACAGAGTAGATCAAGTAAAAAAAAAAGTTTAATCTGAAACACAATTTTATATAATATAGAGGGGGTCCCTGCTTCATCTTTCTCAGCTAGGGGGTCCTTGGCCTGAAAACGTTGAAGACCCCTGTTTTTTATTCTAGTCCATGTCTAGAGCGGTGTTGACAGTCAACCGATGACGAGAATGGAGAGGCAAAGAATGGAGAACAGCAATCAGAATAGCTGTTTACACAGCCATCCAGTTAGAAGTCAAGTTATTCAACGTCCAATCGGTGTCACCGTTATAACGCCGTCCACTCAGAATCTCCATTACAAAAGCCGTCAAAGGTGTGTTCAGTGGAAACGGGTCTTAACACCGGATGATTCAGAAACATCATAGGGCCGTTAATGCTCTCCACTGCAAAAAAATATGGAAACCCCAGATGAAAATTGTGACAGTTTGTCTCAATTACAGCAGCAGCAGCCGTGGCAAACCGTGAGCCTTGTTGAGAACTGTGAGAATGTACACTGTCAACAGTGTGGCAGGCCACACGGAAGTCAAGGTCGCCGCGTGCAACAACTTCCACGGGAGTTTTTTTTCCCAGAGACTGAAAGAAAAATGGAACCAGCTCCCAGTCGGCCGGTTTTATTTAGATTTCTGCTAGTGCTACTGTAGGCACTATGCTAATGAGAGGGACTTGATAAATGACTTGTAATATTTCCCAGACATTTTGCTTTCCCTCTGAAGTTCCTCGCCAAACTGATGTAGCTTGAAGATAATAAGGCGCACTCCGTCATTATATCAATTTTTGTTACCCAGATATTTCAGCCTCCGCGTTAGTAATGATGAGCAAAAAGGCAAACGAGCCAAGGGCAGAGCCTGGCACCATTGATCAAACACTGTCATTTAACCCTTTAAGGCCGGGAACGCATCTGTGTGTCATTTTTTAGATTTCTTTGGCCTATTCAAAAATAGCAGATATACAAGCTCATAGCGCGGCACCGAGTGCCGCGCTACGAGCTTGTAGATCTGCTATTTATTTTTAATATCTTGACAATTTGTGCAAATCTTTGAATATATATATATATATATATATATATATATATATATATATATATATATATATATATATATATATATATATATATATATATATATATATATATATATATGTATATGTATATATTGTTTTTCAATACAAAAACATTTTTACATTTTAACTCAAATCTTTGCTTCTGGGGGATTCAACAAATGTCTTCTAAATTTTCTTTTTAAAGAAATGATGTTGCTATAATTTCCGTAGTCCTCAAACTTTTATCATGTCAAGGACCCCCCAAAATTATATGTATTTGGCCCTCAAAATTGTGTTGTTCCAGGGACCCCCCAGATGCAAAGACTTGAGTTAAAAATGTTGGCTTAAAATAAAATAAAATAAAATATATATATATTCAAAGATTTGCACACATTTTCACGATTTTTCAAAAATAGCAGATCTACAAGCTCATAGCGCGGCACTCAGTGTCGCGCTATGCGCTTGTAGATCTGCTATTTTTGAATAGCCCAAAGAAATCTTAAAAAATTACACACAGATGTGTTCCCGGTCTGAATAGGTTAAGCACCACTAATCACAGAGACACACAGAGAGATGCCCGCACGCACACACACACCCGTGCACATACATACACACACACACACAGACACACACACACACACAGACAAAGTAAACGCATGCAAACATCCATGCAAGCATGTGCAGTGCACACACATGCATGACTGCACAAACAAACACACGCACACGTGCACACGTGTGACAGAGAGAGTAACACATGCACGGAGCCAAATGTAATGGGGTGTGATTACACAACATTATGCTGCTCATGGACAACTGGGCCTGAATAAAGACATTTTTAGTTGTTTTTCCCAGAAATACATCATTGGTTTGCATGTTTCCTTAGCCAGCAAAAAAATGCACGGTATCTCATTTTAATGACCTTCATTCATATTAAGAGCACTCAGAACTGACTAACAGTCCATAAATAGGTCATTATTCAAGAGTGTTGTGTAAGTGCTTACACACACATACATACAGTATGATGCATTAGTCGTGTCTGCTGTATATTCCGTGTCTTGCGTCGAGGCGAACGGAAATAACGCTATTGATTCTAAGGCATGCATGCCTTCTCATTCTAATTAAAGGTTTAATGACATTCACTTTTACACCACATTCAAAGTCTTTGTCCTGGTCCTTCAAAAGTGTACAAAAAGTTTTAAGTGAAAATTCCATTCCAGTGATCAATGGCAGGTGTTTTTCTCTCACATTTCTAAAGCCTTTTCAACTGCAATGAAAAAAGAAATCTTTGCCTGCGGGTGTCGCTGGTGAGGGATTTTGCCTGTCAATCATCGCCTCTGCTCCGCCCCCCCCAAAGGAAAAGATAGGGGAGGGGAGGGGCGAGGAGGAGAGTGGGCGGGATTATTCGACAGTGACCTCACTGTCGAAGGGCCAAGCTCAGATTACTTTTCAGCCTAATTATTCAGAAAACCCCAGACCACAGAAAATCCACTGAATGTTTTAAGTTCAGGTTTTTTGGGTGTAATTGAGGTCATAAAACCCCAAATAAAACATTGAAAATAAAAAAAGTGAAAATGAATGTCATGATACCTTTAACAACGGCTGCGTTCAACGCAATTTTCGTGTTGATTAAGTGAATACCGCATTGCTCATAGTTATTACCTCGCAGATCTGCTCGGATCTCCAGAGGACAGAGTGCACAACTTTGAAAATAAATCGAAACGGCGTCAAATTGAAATGTGACTACGGCGTACTGTATGTACGCAGTCTCGCGCCGCCAGACGTGTCGGAGATCTCCGCCTACCCAAGCATCTGAATTAAAAATAGGGGCAAAGAAAACGGCCTCTAACAAGCCCACGCCCACTAGTGAAAACCAATCCAGATACCATGCAAATATGAAGGACCGGACTAAAATTCTTTCAGGGTTTCAGGCAGACCAATTTTGCTGAGGGTGGATTGCCCCGCCCCCAGCTATTCATTTCAATGAATGCTCAGTGGCGTTTTGAAGCACCTGGAATTAAGAAATATTGGTTCCATTCCATTGGTTCCATGGGTCGTGATGCGTCGTGAGCAGGCGCACAGATGGCAGATAAACGCGCAAAATGCGGAAGTGTTGCAATATCAGATTTGACCACCAGGCTTGGCCACTTCACTGTTCTACCGTGGTTCTGGGGGCTTGACTAGACGTCACCAAAATAGCTGGTTGTGTTTTCATCACACACGCACGTCCAGTGCACCCTCACAGGAGAGCGTGCTGCGTGCACAGGGGCTTTAAAGTCAATATCAAAATATAGATCGTTTTAACCACGTCGCAAAATGTAAAGATATAATCTACAGTATATCGTTACATTTTGCGACTATATACAGTGTAGATAGACGGCGCTACCCCGCAGCTTCAGCTTTTCCTGCGTAGTGCTGCACAATTAATCGAAAAAAGATCGTTATCTCGATTCAGACACCTATGCAATCTCGATTTTAAATTATGGCGATAAAAAAAAAAAAAAAAAAAGTTTTATTTTATTTTAATTTTTTTATTAAATTTTTACATAATATTTGTATATTTACAAGAGAATCGTGTGAGAATCGTGATCTCAATTCTTATGGAGGAAAATCGTGATTCACATTTGCGTGGTGGAAAGCCTGGTGACGCGAGGTTAGGCTTCAGCTGAAGGCAGCCAGTGCCATGTACCTTATGTTTAATAGTGTTAAGCCTTCTTTACCCGTGAGTCACGTAGAAAAAAACTTCCAAAACTTTAACTCCAGCACGGGCGGGCGTGTGCATGAGATGAGCACGACTGAGTCCGCACGTTAGTTTCACGGGACTTCCGTCCTTTGTTCGTCAAGTCAGACGAACATAAACATTTTACTTAAATTAAGTAATATTGGCAAATCGGTGTTTGACTTCCGGTTGGTGGACTTCAACAAAATAAGAGCGCTTTGTCAAGTATGGGAAAGTAAGTGTTTGACTTCCGTTCGGTGGAATTTAAAATAAGAGCACAGTTGACCTATAATATGCTGGTTTTGAAGATTGAGTTTTCACTGTTGCTACAACAAATATAAAATAACAAGTGTGAACCCATAGTCAAATATAGTATAAATAACAGTAGATCAGTGGTTCTCATACTTTTTCATCATAAGGACCCCCAAATTAATATATATTTGACCACGGCCACTAGAATTATTAATTAATTCATTTCTCCCCCTGGCCTCCCCCCTAGGTTAACCCTTTTCCTGCAGTAAACCCTGTCTTTTGAATTGGTTCTGCAATGCTTTTGTAGAACCCCCTAGTTCAAGCTCCTACATTGAATTTAGATGTTGTATTGGTAGGCGCAGATCTTTGATATACGTTAGCTAGGCGAGACCATAGCGTGTGTGTCAAGATCTGACTGGGGTCTGGCAGAAACATTGTCACGATGTTGTGAGCTTGTAGATCAGCTATTTGTGTAACTTGACAGTGTCATATACCATTGGTTCTCAAAGTGGACCCCTAGGGGTCCTTGGGGGGGGGGGTTCCAGGGGGTCCCCAGCAAAATGTGTCAATATAGCATAACCTTTTATACTTTGGCTATTCAAAAATAGCAGATGTACAAGCTCATGGTGCGGCACCGAGTGCCGCACCATGAGCTTATAGATCTGCTATTTTTGAAAAAAAATTAAAATGTGTGCAAACCTTTGAATATATTTTTAAGCGATCATTTTTAACTAAAATCTTTGCTTCTAACATATTTGAGATGGGGGTCTGCGGCCAAATACATATTATTGTGGGGGTCCTTGACATGAAAAAGTTTGAGAACCACTGTCATATACGACAAAGTATAATATGAGGCATTCATTTATTTTAAAAGATAAAAAAAAAAAAAACATAAAAAAGATGAAATGTGGAGATAACACGGTTTATGTCTGACAGCGAAGATATGCAACACAGCCTCCCCTCACACCTGCCCCAACCACCATCACAGGCTTTAAGGAAGAGGAATGAGAAATATTGACGCAGCTACGGGAGTCGGTCACATGTGGTCATGACTTACAGATCAGCAATAAACCAGACACCGGGAACTTTGACTCTCGTGCTGCTCCGTCGCCTCTCCCAAAGCTTAGCTCTCTCTCTTCTATGGGGCAGTAAAACTCTGTGACCTTAAGGTTGGGTGGGTGGGGGGGTGAAGAGGTGAAGGAAGGGTTCTGCCTAGAATGGGGGGGGGAGAAAAGGAAAAAAGGCCAAGTGTCTGCCTAGTAGTCACGGAGGGGTCAGGGTGCATAGGGAGTTCACTAGGATGGCAGGGGAGGGGGAGGGGCCGAGGCTGTCACCAAGGAGACAAAAAAATACCAAAATAAACAAAGAGCGCAGATTCAACAACATCCAGGGATTTCCTCCAATTAGGGATGCAGCGCCAAGGGAGGAGGTTATAATGTGCAATTAAAGCACATGAGGTGGAAGTATTCCTGCACTATCTGTATACCGATTTGACCTTTCACATGGAACTACTTTACATATGAACGGAGCAACTGCCCTTAAGCACGTCTGAGAAACTGATGCTATTTTGTGTACTATGTTAGATACTTTTGAACAAAAGTGACTGCAAAATCCTGACAGAATTCCTATTTGTTTCTATGCCTGTCACAATTATTACATAATCGCAATTATTTGAGTGATAATTAATCGTCAACTTAAATTTGTAATCGTGACAGCCCTATTTGTTTCAAAAAGTTTTATAACAAGTTTCCACTACCTACATATATATATATATATATAACTATATTGTTCCTAACAGCAAATGAACACTTTAGTGGATTTGCAAGCTAGTTCATCCAAGTTGCAATGTGACATAGCTTTGTCTACACATTCATGTATTCCCTTTATTTGTATTTTTTGTTTTACGTGACACTTGCTTTGCCTTGCCTTGAAAGTACTCAAATGTTTTACTTAGGTAAAAGTATCAATACTGCAATGTAGAAGTACTCTGTTACAAGTAAAAGTCCGGAATTCAAAATGTACTTGAGTAAAAGTATAAAGGTATTGGCATCAAAATGTACTTAAAGTAAAAGTCAAAAAATATTTGAAAATAGCAGATCAACAGGCTCACAACGCGTCGCGAGCTTGTAGATTGGCTATTTTCAAATAGCCTACTGTATGTATAAAATAGTGCTGCAGTGGTTAATGTTTGATTCATAATATCATAATTTATATCTGAAAAGTAACTAGTAACTAAAGCAAATAATTGTAGTGGAGTAAAAGAACAATATTTGCCTATGACGAAGTATAACATAGGGCGTAACAGCGGGGGCGTGACGATAGGAAGATCGTTGGCAAATATTTAGGAGCATCACTATTGATATAGTTGATATCTGAATCCTACAGGTTGATGTGTTTATTCACAGTGAAAATGCAATATTTTTTCGAATACAAAATTGTGTTCATGAAACAGTTGGAAAAATATCTATTTTTGTGCACAAGATAGAAAGACATGACTCAGTCATGTATACCAGCTAGCTTTCTGTTTTCTCTGATTTGTCTCGCAGAATCTGGCAACACTGCTAGTGGCTCCCCATTGGCTTAGACCTGTTGCTTATATCTCTCGCAGAATCTGGCAACACTGCCATAGAGGTAAGAGGTAAGATAAGCGTGTCTAGTACCATAGCTCAGAGTATGGGAAAGTATCCCCATTGGCTTAAAGGACAGCCAATGATGAAAAAGTGTCGAGAAAGTGTTGACTACTAGACTCAGTCTCTTCTTAGACCAGCATGCTTTGCAAACTGGTAAAAAAAAGCCCTCGTTGTGTATTGACCTTTTGGTGTTTGTCGAGAGAGAGCGAGAGAGAGCGAGAGAGCGAGAGAGCGAGAGAGAGAGAGAAGTAGGCCTCGGGTGTCAACGTATAAGTTGATATACTCTGAACTCTGTGCCCATTAGTTTCCATTCATAGGTGTCTTTGTGTGGGGACTGGGAGCGGTTAAGGCCTGCCAGGCACAGAGTTACTACCATGTGTACTACTGAGTGACTAGCATGTGGTAAAACAGAGCCTGAGTGATTTATCTCGGTCCCACAAATATTAGTTCAGCTAAGCCAATGTTGCTCCTGCTCTAATCAGACGAGGCCATCTCCCCTGTAAGTGACAGCTCGGAGATCTCATAGAATGCTGTTTACATTCGCCTCCAGGTTCCTAACATGCACTCATGTTAACAAAATAAGCCCGGCTGGCTGGTGTGGAATGTGGGCCTTGCTTGCAAACTCGAGGCAGCCAGTGACAGAGCTGTTTGTTAATGAAGGATTTATGGCTTGCTGGAGCTTTGTTAATTGCCCATTGTAGCGGGCGTTCACGTTGATGTATTTCTGTTAATAACGCGCTGGAAGGATAGCTCCTTTGCGGCGTTCCTCTTCCTGGGGATATACTTGGGTCTGCTAAGTGGTTTCTCTAATTAAAATAGATATGAATTATCAATTGCGTTAATAAAAAACAACAACAACTAGAAAGTAAATTATTCCATTTAGCCCTTAAAAGGTGGCCTTGTCTCTTTAAATGAGTCCCTTTGGAGTTTTCATGAACTAGTCACTTTTAATGTCTAGTGTTATTAAACACAGCCCTGGGCCACGGTAATGCTACTGTTGGTAGACTATTTTCCAGTAGACTGATGTGGCTCTTTAATTTGGTAAACACTTAACGTTTTCTTAATTTAAAGTGGATTGGAATTTAAATCTGAAATCATGCATGACATTACTCTATTGAGCTTTAACCATAATATGAACCCTAGCGTGCCAATGCTGGGGCCAACATTCGGTGAAAATAGCCAATCTACAAGCTCACAACGTGTCGCAGCGGAATGCGTTGTGAGCTTGTACATCAGCTATTTTCAGTGAAGAGATTCAGTGTAAAAGGAGGGGGGGGGCTACTAGTATAGACCCCTGGGGGACTCCAGTCAATCAAGAGGAGTTTGTTTGTCACTCATTCTTACAGGTACACGCAGCGAACTGTAGCAAAATTGTGCAATATCATCAATATGATATACACAAGATTGAGTGATACTGTAAGAGAGTAAGTAATACAATAAGAAAACAACATACCAGCAACAGGGAATCTGCAATGGGGGAATGTGCAGAATTGGGTAGGGAGGGGTGATGGAATAAACATCAAGCATCAAAGTAATGTACGCCCAGTGGTGGAAAAAGTACTCAGATATTTGACTTAAGTAAAAGTATCAATACTGCAATATAGAAATACTCCGTTACAAGTGAAAGTCTGGAATTCTAAATTTACTTGAGTAGAAGTACAAAATGTACTTAAAGTACTAAAAGTACAAGTACTAAAGTGTTTGAAAATAGCAGATCTACAAGCTTGTAAGCTTGTAGATTTGCTATTTTCAAATAGCCTAGGTATAAAATAGGGCTAAAGTGGTTAATGTATGTTTTATAATGTAATAATTGATAATTGCAAAGTAACTAAAGTTTTCAAATTATTGTAGTGGAGTAAAAGTACAATATTTGCCTCTGAGATGTAGTGGAGTAGAAGTAAAAGTATTGGAAATTGGAAATACTCAAGTAAAGTACAAATACTTCAAAATTGTACTTAAGTAAATGTACTTAGTTACTTTCCACCACTGTGTACGCCTATGTAAATCAAGTGCATTTTCTACAGTATGTGTACATCTGTGCAGTAAGACAAAACTGCTGTACATCAAGTACACTTATATCCATGTACATTTGTGTAGGGTTTAAGTGGTTAAATCGTAGGATCAGGGGTAGCTTTCCTCTGGTTGCATTTTTCCACCCTTCAAGCCCCTCTGTCCTGGGGAGAAGCGGATAAGAGACACAAAGTTTTCCCAACATTCCTGCTCTTTATTGGTTTGGACAAACTCAGGCATAGATAGATAGAGAAGCATGTCGACCCAGTGCCAGGAACTCTATCCTACTGCATTCTTGCAGCCTCTCAGCTGTGCTCATGCATTAAGAGACAACACGATAAGCATCACTCCCAGTTCACCAGTTGAGCTGAAAAGAACTGCGTAAATTACATTACAGTTCTGTGGACGGGAACGTTTTAGTTCATTGTCCAGATGGGTTTTTGTCTCCCCTGGTGTTTTTGATTATTTCTTTATTTTTTATTTGGACATCATTGTGGATTTGTTTACATCTTTGTTTCTGCGTGAAGCGACCCACTCGTCCGCTTGTGTTTGACAAGTGTTGAGAGAGGCTGTTATGGATGTATTGTCTTAAACTACAACAGATTGTATTGTCCGCACACAGAGTCGTGTCAACAACACGACTCTGCTCTCTATTTGCGGGCATCAAAGAAAGTGCACAGTAAAATCCTCCATCCGTTTGTGTAAAACTCTCAGAGGGTACAGTTCTAACCACATTTGGTTACATTTGTACACTCATTTGTACACTCAAAGCTGAGCCGTATGATTTATGTCCTACACTGGATATGAACCGGAATCTCAACACAAGAGAAGCCTGTTGGGGCGGGGGAGATATTACATTTTGAGCTTTATGCAGCAGACTTCTTGTCAGCCAGTAGTGGAACTATACCCGACCACACAATCTATTTTCTTATACTTAACAAGGCTTCTCAAACTGTGCTATGCTCTGGCTACGGCCCCCTATTGTGAAATATTTCTGCATTTTTGACATGACCAAAACAGAGACGCCAGGTTGATTAAACCGGCACAATAACCTTGATTAATTTAATTTAAATTGAAATGTAATGTTTTATACATCCTTTTTTATGATTTGTTAGATTTATTTCATTTTCCTCTCCCGTCCAATTTACCCCCCTTGGCGCCCCCTGGTGGCCCCCACTTTGAAAACCGTATTACGTACTCTACCGATTGGTTACAATAGCGTTTTATGTACTAAACAAATTTAAGCAGTATTTTACTGTGTGGGGTGCAGTGGTGGAAAGTAACTAAGTACATTTACTTAAGTACTGTACTTAAGTAAAATTTTTAGGTATTTGTACTTTACTTGGGTATTTCCAATTTCCAACACTTTTACTTCTACTCCACTATGAGAGTCAGCCATTTTCAAAAATATTAACAGCTTTTGACAATAATGACAATGTGTAGCCTATTGAGAAATGTATATGGCAACACAATCATATCTGATCCATGCGCACATTAAAAGTGAGTAGGCTGTACGTAATATGGGCAACATTCATTTTTGAGATTTCTTTGGCTATTCAGAAATAGCAGATATACAAGCTCATAGCGCGGCACCGATTGTGTTGCCATATACATTTCTCAATAGGCTACACATTGATTGATTGTGAATATTTACAATAGTTTCAAAAGAAACCCATTCGCTGAAAATACTAGCCGCCAGTGACAGACAAACACACACACAGACACTGTCTGACAGGCCGCGCACGTGAATATTATGTTCCGCGGTGGGCATAAAAAAAGGTTTAGCGAGAATGCGCGTGCACACGCTTATTTAGTGAGTTCGAAGAACACACACACACACACACACACACACACACACACACACACACACACACACACACACACACACACACACACACACACACACACACACACACACACACACACACACACACACACACACACACACACACACACACACACACACACACAGTCCACATGAGGAATTAGTTTTTGTCCCCAGCGAATGGTTCGCGGGGGTCCCGACGCTCTGCTCCGTTGTGCTACTCTCTCCCTGGGCATCGGCACGCAGCCGTAACTCCACGCATGCGCAGTTTGATATCAACTGCGTTATTACTCCCGACTTGTGGGAGGCAGCAAAGTGGCATCCAGTGTGGCGGAAAGTACATGAGGAAGAAGGATAGAATAGTTCGCTACTGCGGCAAAATATGGGCCAAATAACGTATACAAAATGCATAATTAAAAGTACACATGTAATCCAAAGGCTCCAGGCATGATCGATTTTAGGCAAAAGTTGTAGGAAATTGGACACGTGGTCAAGTTTAGAAAGAAGGTAGCAGCTACAGTCCATACAATGCTATGTTTGCTATGCTATATTTGTTTGCTATGCTATGCTAATGCTATATTTTCTTCAATTTGACTGCAAGCTACCCATCAACTTATGCTTCTGCTCTTTTCCTGCAGATTGTTTGTCCTGTCCATACAGTACATGGTATGAGAGTTTTTATATTGTTTGTTTTTCTTTAATAGAACACACCTCGGCATGAAAGGGGAAAAAAAGACAATAATAAAAGAAAAAGCTATATGTAATAAAGGGCCTCTGAACGTGTCGGCTGGATTGTTCTGGCGCGGACGTTTTACAACAATCCACTCTCAAGCTTTGGCAGGTAATAAATCAGTCAACAGTAAACGGCATCCTTTATCAGATCATAAAATCTGCTTGTAGGCATTTAATTTTTCCCACTCTTGTTTTAACAAGGGAACAGGCAGCCTCGAGAAACCATGTTGTCTTTTTATAGAGGTTAGAGGAAAAGTAGGAGAGTGTGTAAACATGGCGGAGCCAAGCACTTCATATGGATTTGTTTTTGCCTGTAAGCGACAATAACACAGCAAGGCTGAACCGCCATTCTTTGTGAGAAGCAGGTACGAGCGCTCCACAAATTTCACAGTTTGACAGATGAATAAGGAACGAGTGCAAATTAATGTTTGTTTTCAGACAGCTACTATGTTAATGCTTTAAGGCAAATATTTATCACGCTAACAAGCACAGGCTTTTCGTGGGAACGGCTTCGGCGGTGTGTTCAAAAGCAGAACTCATACACGGCTCGCTCAAGCACACCGGTATTGAATTATTTCAACGTATTAACCCTTTAAGACCGGGAACGCATCGAAGTCATTTTTATATTTCTTTAGGCTATTCAAAAATAGCAGATATACAAGCTCATAGTGTGGCACCGAGTGCCGCACTATGAGCTTGTAGATCTGCTATTTTAGAAAAATCTTGAACATTTGTGCATTTTGAGATGGGGGTCACTGTGGCCAAATACTTATCCAAAAATGTTTTCTAAAACCCCAACAGTATATGTTGCTATATCAGTGGTGCTCCAACTTTTCCATGTCCATCCAAAATGATACGCATTTGGCCGCGGACCCCCATCTCAAATTTTTTTTTTCCAGGGACCCCCAGAAGCACAGATCGTTTATTGTCTGTTTTTATTGTATACATGTTATGTATGTGAGGACCCCAGGAAGACTAGAGTTAAAAATGTTCGCTTTAAAACATACATATTATATTCAAAGATTTGCACAAATCTTCCACGATTTTTCACAAAAAAAAAAAGCAGATCTACAAGCTCATAGCGCGGCACCGTGCCGCGCTATCAGCTTGTAGATCTGCTATTTTTTGAATAGCCAAAGACATCTTAAAAATGACACAGATGCGTTCCCGGTCTTTAACCCTCGCATTCAACCTTCCAACCCCGCTATGCCGAGACACGTTAAAAGTCATCTGTCTCGGTGACGTCTGTGTCAGAGGTACAGGCAGGTAGGCTTATGATCTGCAACCATCTGTGAGAAAAAGAAACAACTACAGCAGTGGTTCTCAACCAGTGGTTCCGGGGACCACCAGTGGTCCTTGAGGGGGTTCCAGGTGGTCCCCAACTAAATGATGGAGAGTTGGTAACCAAATGGACCCTTATAGATCTTTAACTCTTGAGAGCGTAAAATGAAACCAAATGGACCCTTATAGATCTTTAACTCTTGAGAGTGTAAAATGAAACCAAATGGACCCTTACGGGTCCATTTGGTTTCATTTTACGCTCTCATGAGTTACATTATTGTTGAACATCTGCATTACTTAATTAAAGAATTGTTAGTTTGATCAACGTTTGCCTGTTATCTCTCCTATTGGTACCATTAACAACATCAACACAGCTTGGAATTGTGGACTAAATCTTGTCCAATGACACAAAATTAAAAGTTTAGGGTCTGAGACAACAAAATATTCAAAGTTTAGGGTCTGAGACAACAAAATATTAAAAGTTTAGGGTCTGAGACAACAAAATATTCAAAGTTCAGGGTCTGAGACAACAAAATATTCAAAGTTCAGGGTCTGAGACAACAAAATATTCAAAGTTCAGGGTCTGAGACAACAAAATATTCAAAGTTTAGGGTCTGAGACAACAAAATATTCAAAGTTTAGGGTCTGAGACAACAAAATATTCAAAGTTCAGGGTCTGAGACAACAAAATATTCAAAGTTTAGGGTCTGAGACAACAAAATATTCAAAGTTTAGGGTCTGATAGTCTAAATCTCATCAAACGGTGGTTCCGTGGCTCACGCGCCGAATAAATAATGGACCTTTTGCTATGAAACTACAGAATGTTGTACAAGCTCTCTGCTGCTGTACCCCTCCTTGGCCTCAAGGGGCAGTCATTCACTACTCCCGATCAGTCTAAAACTAAAAAGGCCTCTGGGGGCTGGGGGGTGAGTTCAGTTGGTTGGCCAATGGATGGAGGGAAGGCCTGGCCCCCGGATGGTGGTGGTGGTGGTGTATCCCCCCCCCCCCCCCCCGGCCCCCCTGCATCATCTTACCCTTCCCTGACCCCACCCTCCTCGGCCCCTTGGAATGGTAGCCCTTATAAACACTGTCCTCCCTGCTCCCTTCTTTTTTTTTTTACAGCAGGTGAG
The DNA here is from genome assembly GCF_963280865.1 of Gymnoscopelus braueri. Classification (NCBI taxonomy): domain Eukaryota; kingdom Metazoa; phylum Chordata; class Actinopteri; order Myctophiformes; family Myctophidae; genus Gymnoscopelus; species Gymnoscopelus braueri. Next base: position 44,803,382 of record NC_137619.1, read on the forward strand.
GTCAGAAGTTCAAACCCCAGGTTTTAACGGTTAAGACCCCGAGCTGTGAACTTGTGACCCCCTGGGAAGGGGGAGGAGGAGGAGGAGGAGGAGGGTCTAGGAGAGAACAGGAGGGAAGAAAAGAAAGAAAGAAGGAAGAAGGGAGGAGAGAGAGAAAGAGAGGTGAGGTGGGTGGGGGGGGTCATCTCTTTTCTTCAATGCAGAGTGTCTGGATTTACAGCTGCATGCTGACTGCATTGCAAGCACAGCAAGAAAGACACGTGATAGCTATCTCCTTGGGGGGAGGAGGAACCATCCGACCCCTTTGTAGTCTCAGTAACAGTCACCCCAGCACCATAAATCATGTTAATTACTTGACTGATAGAATAAATCTTGAAGAAGAAAAAAAAGTCAGCCCATGAGCAGAAGAGAGAGGCTTGGTTTCCTGTACTGCAAGCTTCTCTCTGCTTGCTTGCACTGCGTTATCTGTCAACGGCACAGGTCGCCAGTGTGATCTGGCCATTTATTGCTGTGTTGAGCAGGACTTTTTTTTTGTGAAGATTGTGGACAGTGCCGTGTCTTTCCTGACACAGGTATCTTCGCGGCAATCCGTCTTCCTATGGGTGGTCTCTAAGGGGGGCGCGTGTCGTAAAAGTAAGTTAATGACAGACCGGGGGGGATCAGCAGTGTGTTGCTGCCTTCAAATGCAAAAATGCCTGCTTGAGGTTTCATTGAAGGAACAAGCCTGCTTGCTCCATCATGACCAGAGTCAAAAATAAATAAAGTTGTCAATCCACGTTTAGCATAGACGTTTAGTCTGGTGCTCTACTGTAAAACATCATTATAAAGTCTGCTTTAGAGAATATAGTTTAACCACATAAGGCCTCTATATATTGTGTTGTACAAGCTCTCAAACCAGTGGTGGAAAAAGTACTCAAATGCTTTACTTAAGTAAAAGTACCAACACTGCAATATAGAAATACTCTGTTACAAGTAAAAGTCCAGAATAAAAAATTTACTTGAGTAAAAGTACAAAAGTATTGGCATCAAAATGTACTTAAAGTACCAAAAGTAAAAGTACTAAAATGTTTGAAAATAGCAGATCTACAAGCTCACAACGCGTCGCGATGTCACGCGTTGTGAGCTTGTCGATCGGCTATTTTCAAATAGCCTTGGTATGAAATAGGGCTAAAGTGGGTAATGTATGTTTCATAATATCATCATTTATAGAGTAACAAGAGCTAAAAGTAACTAAAGTTTTCAAATAATTGTAGTGGAGTAAAAGTACAATATGTGCCTCTGAGATGTAATCGAGTAGAAGTAAAAGTACAGAAAATGGGAAATACTCCAGTAAAGTAAAGAATTCCTCAAAAGTGTACTTAAGTACAGTACTTGAGTAAATGTACTTAGTTACTTTACACCACCGACCAGCGTTATACATCATATTATTTTTTAAATTCTGTTGAAAATATAAAACATATATTTTCATTCCCCGTTTCTACGGGATGCATGTGGTGCCGCATGTAACGCTATGGTACTGAAACAGTCCAAAGTCGCAGCAGCATGCCAAAGACATGAAAGGTCATTCACACACAATAACAATCCCTCTAAAGAGTGCACTCACACAAGGCTTTGTGGGTAATTACAGTTGTTTTTTTCCCCTTTTCTCGCTGGAGTGTTTTGTGTTTCGCCTTGCTTGTTCAGTCTCAAAAGCTAACAACCCCTCATTATTCACGGTTTGAGTTGGGTCTTTTTTCTTTTTTTTCCCCTTCAGTAGGGCAAATTACACACGAGAGTGACAGCTCTCACAGAAAGAGGAGCAGCAGTCTCGCTGGGCTCTAAGTGCAGCCTTAAATCAAAGGGGCAGGGACGCTCACTACACAGCCCTGCAGTCTGTTGACTTTGTGGCAAGGGCAGCTAAGGGCCGGAGCCATAGATATACAATACCGGCTGCAGTGCCCACCACAATAAACGGCCTTCCACAAGGGCCAATAAAAAGATAGTGATATACCCTTCTCAGATTCTTGCCCCAACACCTCATATCTTAAAATCGGCTGTACAAAACCGCAGGAGCTTTTTTTTGGGGGGGGGAGGGCGCAAACATAGCAACAACTGTCCTAATTCTAAGACAGAGAATCCATTGAAGAATGTGTGTATTTGTGTCCAAAAGTCTCCCCAAGCCCTGCAGGGCCTTACGAGCAGCAGCACCACACAGGGAGAGTGGCACAAACACGCAAACCCCATACACACACAGGTGCACAAACGAGCGTGCGTGCGCAGACACACACACACACACACACACACACACACACACGCACGCGAGCTACTGGCCTGGCGAGTTTGGGAAATGTTTCTCCTTCAGGTGGATTTATGGTGGCAAACAGAGGGTAATGAAACCCAGAGAGATATTTACTGTCAGTGTCAAAGCTTATTATCCTGGGGAGGAAAATGAGGTCAGTTGGAAATACTTGCTGAAAACTGGGTGTTGTCTCCTCTGTGAAAGAATACCAAAAAAACAAAAAAAAACACAGTCTTCATTCTGTGTCGCCAGAGATCTGAGATATAGAACAAGCGAGGTCAGTGTTGAAGCATCCAACATCAAAAAAGGCACGAATAAATGAGCGATTCACAAAGAGGCCGTCTGATGTTAAAAATATTTGATTTGCTGCTTTTTTTTTTGCTTATTGTGAACTGTTAAATGACTTTGCTACAGCCAATAACTCACTGTGTGCATCAGATCTGGCATCTTCATCTATTTAAAGTGCACACAAGGCATTTGAACATGAAGATTAAATTATACACGCAGACAGACACACACACACACCCACCACACACAGAATGTCGGCACTTGTTTGACACACGCCCCATTGTCCAATGTCAAATCTAATAACAGAACTTTTACTGGGCAATATTCATTCCTTGGCTTGGGCGAGTGGTTTAATTTGCCAAAGGGCATCAAAGTATTCTGTGTGCCCTAGTGCTATAGGCTTATTAGCCCGGTCGTCGGCCATACTGTGCGTTGCCCGTTGTGATGCCAGGTTGTGGTACCAGTGGTGGAAAAAGTACTATTTTTTTACTTAAGTAAAAGTATCGATACTGCAATGTAGAAATACTCTGTTACAAGTAAAAGTACATAATCTAAAATTTACTTGAGTAAAAGTGCAAACGAATTTGTATGAAAATGTACTTAAAGTACCAAAAGTAAAAGTACTAAAATGTTTGAAAATAGCATATCTACAAGCTCACAACGCGTCGCGATGCGACACGGTGTGAGCTTGTAGATCGGCTATTTTCAAATAGCCTAGTTATAAAATAGGGCTAAAGTGGTTAATGTATGTTTTATAATATCATAATTTATATCTGCAAACTAAGTAACTAGTAACTAAAGTTTCCAAATAATTGTAATGGAGTAAAAGTACAATATTTGCCTTTGAGATGTAGTGGAGTAGAAGTAAAAGTATAGACAATTGGAAATACTCCATTAAAGTAAAAGTAACTCAAAATTGTACTTAAGTAAATTTACTTGAGTAAATGTACTTAGTTACTTCACACCACTGGCGGGTACCTTGACTCTCCATGCCTGAACATGAGTTAGAGGTTGCAGACAAAACCTACTGCAAATCGGTAACTGCTCAGACAGAGACGTTTATAGTCGAAAGAACCTCTACAGAGGATGGTTGGTAGAGTGGGGCAGGAAATCAAGTTACAAAAGCACCCTCCTTTTTTTCCCAACAGTTTGTTTTGTTGTTCCTCTGCCGTAAAAAAACAAAAACAAGCATATGACACAGCCAAGTTGCTTATTTCTCTCACTAAACATGGCAACGTTTTTAGCTCCCATATAGTTGCTTATTTCTCTCACTAAACATGGCAACGTTTTTAGATCCCATATGGTTGCTTATTTCTCTCATTAAACATGGCAACGTTTTTAGATCCCATTACCATAGAGTTACATACAGTGGCCGAACCATAGAGGTATAATATAACTAGAGGGCGGATTGCTCCGCCCCCAGCTATCATTTCAATGAAAGTGCTCAGTGGCGTTTTGAAGCACCCGGAAACCTGCCGGAAGTAGAATTATTGGTTCGATTTTGACCACACGTAGAGTTATGAGCATGCGCACTAGTGTCCTTTTTGCGTTCTACGGCAGCCCGTGTGTCAAGGATTGAACGCGAGATATTTATTAAATACACTCGAGATGCATATTTATATGTAAAAGCATATGTATGTATGTATAATATGTTTAGATATTTATATGTATAAATATAAATATCTCTCAGTATGTTTTGCGCGTGCATGTATTTCTCCCCGCCTGCAGTTCCAGCTTTGGCCACTGGGGTGGCAGCTTCAATGTTTCTCAGCAACTCTGGGGGCTTGGGCCGAACACAGTATTGTGGGTCGTCTTTAGATCCCATATTCTGAGAGGACATCAAGCCCTCATTGGCTAAAGGACCAGCCAATGAGGGAAAAAGTGCCGCAAAAGTCACGACTAGCGAGTGTAGATGTAGACCAGGTTGCAACCTGGTAAAAAGGAAATACGTGACACACCGGTAGATGACTGGATAGTGCGACGACCACGCAATCCAACTTTTTTAGTTCAAGTCTAGATGGAGACCTGTGTTGCGCGTACCTTCCCCCCTCACTCTGCCTTCAGTTTCCTGTCTACTATCCCATTTAAATAAAACATGAACCAAACAATGCCATATTACTAATGCATTTAATATTGCAGGCCTACAGTGCCTAGACTTGTAAACATTAATTATTACAGTACATTAGCCCCTTATTAAATCTTTCTGATCGTGATTGCCTTCTTATTTTCACACGTACGGGGCGGGGATTCATCGCGATAATGTGAGCCGATTCCTCTGTATTGATCGTGCCATTTACACTGACTGCTTAAGAAAGGCCTGTCGATACGGTCAAGCAAAAAATGAATGAGCCGTCCACTCACGTCTCTCTGCAGATAATTAAAACATCCACAACATCATAGCACGGTCGATGTAGATTTCATCCGCACAGCGACTAATGCAAACCTACTAATGTTCCGTTTGAAGAGGAATTACAATGGAGCACTATTAAGACCAGAGGAGCGTCGATGCACATTTGTACGCAAACTCCACTAAACACCAGCGAACTATAGAGCACTACATGAGCACATTCAATTATTCTTCTCCGAAAGCCATTACAGCCAGCGGCCGCTAATATCATCCCCCGACTAATGGTAGATAATACACAGCATTCACGAATCCGGTGTACGCAGAGCATTTGCACATGCCTTGGTAAAGGCCTGTACTTAATCATGCATTTGGTGCTCTAGGGAACCGTGCTGAAATAACCAATAACAACAGTACTTGCGGATGGCACGCACTGATGCCAAGCCAACAGCTGAACAACATGTTCATCACAGGGGCATGAGAGGTGGTCTTTAGAAAGCAGGCACAGCGTTACCTTTTCTTTTTTTTGTTTCCAAAAAGGTTGGTAAGTTTACCCATTAAGACCTGGAACACATCAGTGTAATTTTTTGATTTGAGCAAAAACAAAATGCATTATTTTGGCTATACAAAAAAAGCAGATCTACAAGCTCATAGCGCAAATCTTTGAATATCTATTGTTTTAAAGCGAACGTTTGTAACTCAAATCTTTGCTTCTGGGGGTCCCTGGAACAAAACACTTTGAGATGGGGGTCGGCGGCCAAATACATATAATTTTGGGGGTCCTTGACATGAAAAAGTTTAAGAACCACTGAAACATACGTTTTTTTCGGAATACTGTTGGGATTTTGAAGACATTTGTACAATCGGAACCTCAGGTCTTAATGGGTTAATAAATTGGGCAAAAGTGTTTTAATCGGGATGGATCATGCATGCCCCATTAGTCGCATTCTTTCACAAAATAGACTGTGACATCTGGAGACTAAGAGAGAATAAAACAAAGTATTGTGCGATGGATGTTGTAAGGCTGTAAGGCTGTAAGGCCGTTACGTAAGCAACATAACATTAAATGGCTTAAGTTAGTCAAGGCACTAAATGAATGTCAAAGAAACAGCTTTATTAAAACTTGGTATCATAAATTCTGCGCTATCATTTCCTCTGGGGGGGACAGACTTAAATAGATCACATTGGCTGAGATCCATTATCCATCACTGGATCCCCATTTATCCCAAATGCATAATTCCTATGGCTGATGCATTACAGGTTCCAATGCATCAACATTATTTATGGCTTGACGTTATAAAAGTTGTATAATTTATGGCACTCAATTAAAGCGCTACCTTCCGTGAGCTGTCTTTTCAGAGATCCCAAAGCAAGATAGCCGCATGCCAAAACTATGCAGCAATCCCACTTAAAGAGCAGCGAGCGAGCCTCATGCCTTGATTTATGGCCGTAAATTAAAAAGAATGAAAAATTTATGACGGCAATTTGTGGGCAGTCATAAAACTATTACAGAAACTTTGAAGTGCCATTTTGTTCTTTTGTCTGTAAAGTGATGCAAGATGATTCAAACGTTATGAAAATATCATAACTTCTTATTTTTATACGACGCGGATTACCATTGATTGGCTGTGCTAACTACCATGTTTCAAAAGGCGGAGGGAGGGGGGGGGGGCAATTTATAGGCAACGCTAATGAACAACACTGTTTTGGTAATCAACACTTCACTACAGCCGCTACCCGGCCTGCTAAGTGCACATTCAGGTTCCCTGGTTGCATGAAACCGTACCCCCCCCCCCCCCCCCCCCCCACCCGCTGGCATTTGAGTGGATGCCAGGCCCATGATTGAATGAAAGCCCATCCTTGACTGACAAATGATATATTAAGCTTTCAGTCAGCAGGGGCGGGGGGGGGGGGGGGGGGGGGGGGGGAGCCAGGCATGTCAGTTACCTGCTACAGCAGAAACCCCACTTGTCAATCTGCCATTGGCAGGGCTAAACAAGATCTGAAATGTTAAAAGCCCCGCTCGCCGTAGTTTTTCACTTCTCCGCGCATCCCGGGCACTTAGACATATCAGCCATGTGACGGCTATGAATCAGTGTCTGCCATGAATGTCAAAGTATCACATTTATAAGTGAAATACCATTTGTTAGGGCCCTGCCTGCCGTGCCGGAGGGACCCGGCGGGCATTGCTCTCCTCCGGTTTCATGTGGGATATAAGAGAACATCAAAATGACAGACGATTGAGTACACCCTGAATATTAATGGAAAAGTGACCTTCATAGAGATGGATACATCACACAGACACCGTCGCGGCACATTTTCTTGCCACCCAAACGAAGAGCGTCCAATTAAAACGACTAGCGTTATGAGTTAGTGTTTATGTGTGTATATAATTATTTTTTTGGGGGCGGGGTCTATGTCTCATCTGCGCATGAGCCATTAATAAAGATCTGAGAGAGAGCGCGTGCGTGTGTGCGAGTGTGTGTGTGTGTGTGTGTGTGTGTGTGTGCGTGTGTGTGTGTGTGTGTGTCCGTGGGCAGTGTTGGGCAGCTCTGAGTGGCCCTCTCCTTGACTGTGACGGCGTTGATTATGGATGATTAATGGCATAAAGGAACAGGGAAAGAAAGGTCATCTCCTGGGTTCTCGTCGGAGCAGCTACACAGGGAGTAATTAAGACACTTGTGTAAGCATGATTAATACGCACACAGTGACGCCACCGATGGTAAACAAGGCAACCAGATGGTTAAGCAATGAATTTAGGATTGCATGTCTACCGGCAGATCAAAAAGGTATGCCGGCGGTGGCTGTATAGATATTATTTTTGCCACAAGATGCTATAAATAAAAAGTTAGCACACGACGAACGTGGACGTACCTGTTTTGAAGGGGAAATGCCAGTCAGCGTTTGTTGTTGTTGCGGAGGCGGTCCGGCGAGGCAGGAGAACATGAGGAGAGAGAGAAACAGATGAGAAATCAAATTAGACAAGAGCCTATAAGACATTAGCGGTGGTGGAATAAATAAAATGTAATCTCAGTGTGCATTTTAAACTGTACGATAAAAGTTTTGATATAATCTTCCCTAGACTGTGTTATCAATGTATTCATCAAAGGCTCATGCTAATGTGAAACAGTGGTTCTGAAATTATGTTCGAGTCTAGGACCCCAAAATGTATACTTATTAAGCCGCGCAGAGCCTCCTGTTGAACAGACTGGGTGCCAGGGACCCCCATAAGAGAAATCTTAGTTGTTTGGATTATATGTACAACAACTGTCTATAAGTACTGCAAGTAGGGAGAGAGAAACCTATGATCGGAATAGTCACCCTTATACAGCTACAGTACAATCTCTCATTGGATTACCTTCTACGGTGAAATTATAATACAATTAAGCAACCTGGTGTCCCTAAATTACGCAATTTACAAGCTCACAACGTGTCGCAATGTGATGCGTTGTGAGCTTGTAGGTCGCACGTTTTTGCTATTTTTGCGAATGGAGTTTAAGTGGTTAAATTGTTCCTCGTTCTGCTGAGGACCCCCTGTAACCCAAGGACTCCTGGGGGTCCCCGGACCCCATTTTAAGAAACACAGACGTGAAGAAGCCCCTTTTGAGGAAACCTCAGATGACCCGGCCAGGCCAGGGCCTTTATAAGATCTGTCAGCATCACGATGTTCACACCAACAATCTCCTCCCAAATAGAACCTATCAACACGTGGAGTAACTACCCCGTTCCACTCACCTCGCGCGAACCCCTCCACAATATAAGCATGTTAGTCACTGGGAATGCATCGGCGTGCGCTTGGGTTACAAGCACACACGTCCATAGCTACCACCCCAACAACTTTTAAGAAACCCCAGCCTGAAGCGTTAGCAGGTCTAATTTACCCGCAATCCATCACAGTGGTTTTTTTTTTTAACCCATTAAGACCGGGAACGCATCTGTGTACTTTTTTTAGATTTCTTTGGCTATAAAAAAAAAAAGCAGACATACAAGCTCATAGCGCGGCACCGAGTGCCGTGCTATGAGCTTGTAGATCTGCTACTTTTAGAAAAATCTGGAAAATTTGTGCATTTCTTTAAATATATACTTTTTAAAGTGAACATTTGAAAGTCAAATCTTTGCTTCTGGGGGGTCCCTGGAACAAAATATTTGACAAATGTTCGCTTTGAAAAATATATCCAGAAGATTTGCAGAAATGTTCACGATTAAAAAAAAATAGCAGATCTACAAGCTTGTAGCGCGGCACTCGGTGCCCCGCTATGAGCTTGTAGATCTGCTATTTTTTGAATAGCCCAAAGAAATCTTTAAAAAATGACACAGATGCATTCCCGGTCTTAATGGGATAATCTGATCATGACGCTTGCTTTTTGAAACTTTGTTTTTATTAAAAGTGCTCGGAAAAGTAATCAGATGACTCAAAGCCCCCCCCCCTCCCTCCTCCTGCCCCACCATCACCACCACCTCCTCCCACACCCTTCTCCTATACCCTCCCTTCTTCTCTTCGCTCCCTGTGGTCTCCTGTGTCATGTGGAAGGGCCTTCCACAGAGGGATTAGCTTCGACGCGGCAACAAGAAGGAGAGAGAGTCCGGTGGACAGGTGTCACGCTGCTCCAATGAGCAAAAGCCCAAGCCCTCTACTGTTCTCCTGTCATCCGTTTTTCTTGACTTACAAACTCCCCCCATCCCGCAAGGATGCTGAACCTAATTACTGTCAGGATAGGGAAACTTAACAAGATAAGAAAAGAGAGAAGAGGAAAACAAATAATAAACCTGTGGACTTGCAAAACAGATAGGATTTGGGTTGTATTTGGTAAATAGGCTGTACTACAAACTGACAGTTGCGCTAACAATGGCACACTTGTGGAAATGCAAGGCGACGGCAATAGTTTCAGCAATACTCGCGTAGCGTGCGTGCACTCGCTCGCAACACAATTAGGTTTATGATGAGTGATGATGATGATGGTCACCAAGGACTCATACTAATCGCTCTATTAAAATAATAGCTGACAAAGGTCTTCAGCATTAGCTTCTGTCTAATAATCAGTGTCGGTGGAATAGCAGAGCTATAATGACTCTGACTGAACTCATTACGAAGGCACAGGGGTTCGGGTGGCTGATGTACAGTGTTGCCAGATTCTGTGAGAGAAACAAGCAACCAGGTCTAGGAAAGCCAGCCCAAAAGAAAGCGACTATGGGCCACATGAGCACTTTAGCATATACATCAGCTATTTGAAAATAGCAGATCTACAAGCTCACAACGCGTCGCGATGCGATGCGTTGTGAGCTTGTAGATCGTCTATTTTCAAATACAATCTTGCGGGGAAATTATTATAAGCAGATCTGGCAACCCTGGCTGTGTAGCTGGTGGAAGCTAGCGGAGTGCGCGGGGGTTTGCTCGGGAAGGCGTGCGAAGGAGAAGATGAGACACGAGGAGAGACGGGGAGGGAACGTGAGAGCGGGGCCCAGTGAGACAGCCTACAGCTGGGGGGAGAGACTCTGCAACGTTCCACATTATTCTCACACTGCCTCCCTCTTTCACTTACTCTTTACTCATCATTACCTGTGTATCTGCTCACGCAGATTCCTCCCTTTTTTGGTCAATTTATGGAGGTACGTTCTCCCAAAATTGGTAAAGCAGACCCTGCAGACATAGACCAACAGCCATAAGATATTATGAAGTCCTCTTTTAACAGACGGGCCCATAACTCATTCAGTCCTGCTATTAGATAACGGACTACCATCTCTTCCCGATTCCTCGACGACAGAGAAGTCGGCCCCCGTGTCGGGCGTCAGCTCACGTTTAATTGCAAGTGAGTTCTGATATCATGCCTCCAGTATGCTAACCCAGCTTCACATGTCAGCCAACACAGAGGGGACTATCCGTGTTGACAGTCACCAAGTAGCCCCAGCTCTCCTCCATGCTATACGGAATGGCCCCCAGCCTCCGCCAGAGGCCTCTGGGAAGCGATAGCGCCACAGTATAAAGACAAAGGGATGGGCTCCATATGGCCAAGGAATCACAGCCTTCAAAAACAAAAGGAAGGGAACCGTGAAAAGGAGCCGCGTTGACAGTGCCAAGCAGCAAGCAAGCATTGAGAACGGGCCGCCGGCCAACATAGCATGATTCACTGAAGCTGTTTGGAAAAGCTGCTGGTAAATAGGAAGAGTCTAGAGGGGGATGAAAGCTATACACAAGAAAATCCTCGGCTTTAATTCAACTCTGCTGGCGGTAAAAATGGAACCATTACGGGTCCGTTGGGCTCCATTTGTACCCTCTCTGAGTTACAAATGGATAAATACACTGAGGATTTTGCTGTGTAGCCACTTGAATAAATCTGTATTTTTTTGGTGCGAGTGCGTTTCGTCCGTGTGCGTATAGTTTCTCGTTTCTAGGCCAGAGTGTTGTGAGGTTTCTCCTATCATCGCAAAGTTTTTGCAGATCCGTGTAGCAACGGTTTTAACCCATTAAGACCGGGAACGCATCTGCGTGTCATTTTTAGATTTATTTGGGCTATTCAAAGATAGCAGATCTACAAGCTCATAGCGCGGCAACCGAGTGCCGCGCTATGAGCTTGTAGATCACAAATTTCCTTTTAAATCGTGAAAATTCGTGGCAAAATCTTGGATCACATATTTTTTTAACGTGAACATTTGTAAAATATTTAGTTCCAGGAACGCCCAGAAGCAAAGATTTGAGTTACAAATGTCCGCAAAAAAAATAAATATATATATATATATATTTGCACAACTTTTCATGATTAAAAAAAAATAGCAGATCTACAAGCTTGTAGATCTGCTATTTTTGAATAGCCCAATGAAATCTAAAAAAATTACCCACATATGCGTTCCCGGTCTTAAAGAGTTAACCACTCATTTATCAAAAGCAGACCCTGTTCGGCGCTGTATTTGGACAATTTGGAAAAGCCCTGTATTCCAGAGTGAGACGGAAAGCAGGACTTTTTCACTTCCTAACACAAAGTGCACACAAATGTTGGCAGCGCACTTCCTGTTGGAGCCCCGCGTCTCCCTTTTGTCCCGTCCAAGTTTGTTAAACTGCTGTCATTTCAATTGTTCTGCTATAGAAAAATTATAATCCACCTGTCAACAATGACAGGGCGTTGGAAAAGTGGGATAATGGATAGCACAGGGGCCTGAAATTCCAACCAGGCCCCACTTACTGCCAACTAAAACCATTACTGAATGACAATTCTCTTTTTTTCGGTTTATCCCATTAAGACCGGGAACGCATCTGTGTCACTTTTTGATTTGAGCTAAAAAAGCATTATTTTACACTTTGGCTATTTTTGAAAAATCGTGCAAATGTGTTAAATCTTTGAATATGTAAAAAAATTATTAAAGCGAACGTTTGTAACTCAAATCTTTGCTTCTGGGGATCTGTGGAACAACATATTTTGAGATATTTTAGTTTTTGAAATATTTAAATATTTAATATTTCTTTTATATGTTTTTATTTTTATATTTTTTTATATTTTTTATATTTTTTCATATTTTTTATGTTTTTCATGTTTAAATTTTTTTTTGGAAAGGATTTAGAAAACATTTTGTAGAATTGGCCATAGGTCTTAATGGGTTATTTGAAAATTGCACTGAATCACCACTGCCTCTCTGACCGACAAACCACAATCAATTTCCACAGACAGAACCAGGCGCGTATGGGAAAGGGGGAAAATAGAATATTTACTTATTTGGTACAAGGTTTAATCTGCTTTCATTGTTGACAACGCCATAAAAAAGTCGATTCCCAGACCCAACTATTTCGCCGCGGCGCCGATACTAAGAGATACTCGAGAGATAGATAGTGGGCCCGGCCCTAAATGAGGGGTTACCCTGACATTGAATTAGTAATTTGATTCATGAGGCCATTCCGAGTTATTTCCATAGGTAATCAACCTTAAAAGAGAAATAGTCCACATTTAGAGATTAATGCTGTCTTTGGTCAATGTGTTCTCCCGGTGTCATCGAGGCAATTATGGAAAGATGGATTCCAAAGTTGGAACGTAACAATAAAAGTCAAGTAAAAGACTCTGGGTGCTACTAACAATGAGCTATTTTTATCCTACTTAAAGATTAGAGAAAAAACTTTTATTTAAGAAAAAAGAAAAAGATGATAGATTAATCGAAACCTAGGTAAAACCACTACATTCCAAGCAGTGTGTTTTTTTTTCTTTCTTTCTTTCATTGGTAACCTTTGCACAGTTAGCACCAGTGGTGGAAAAAGTACTCAAATGTTTTACTTAAGTAAAATTATCAATACTGCAATATAAAAGTACTCCGTTACAAGTAGAAAAAAAATTTACTTGAGTAAAAGTGCAAAAGTATTGGCATCAAAATGTACTTAAAGTACCAAAAGTAAAAGTACTAAAATGTTTGAAAATAGCAGATCTACAAGCTCACAACGCGTTGCATCGCGACGCGTTGTGAGCTTGTAGATCGGCTATTTTCAAATAGCCTAGGTATAATATAGGGCTAAAGTGGTTAATGTATGTTTTATAATGTAATAATTTATATCTGCAAAGTAGCTACTAACTAAAGTTTTCAAATCATTGTAGTTGAGTAAAAGTACAATGTTTGCCTTTGAGATGTAGTGGAGTAGAAGTAAAAGTATTGGAAATGGGATATAGTAAAGTACAAATACCTCAAAATTGTACTTAAGTAAATGTACTTTCCACCACTGGTAACCTCTGCACAGTTAGCATGCTGTGAAGCTTAATTCATACCCCATCGCGTGAGGGCGACGCCTACCCCCCCCAAAAAAAAAGATCCACAAGCTGGCATACGCGTTGTTAGCTTGCAGATCTGTTCTTTTTTTTGGCAAGCTATACGTATCAAGACCACGGGCGTATGAATTAGGCCTTGGTCCACCGGTGTTGGGAGACGATTGGTTTTGTTCACACTCTGGGGCCTAACACACCAACGGCCCCGCTGACAAAAGCTGGAGGGGGATCGCTTTGATCTCCGTGCCTTGCTAAATCAACACCAGACAAAGTTCACGCAAAGGTCGGCCAAGTCATCTGATCGTTGCATTCCGAAACCGAGCATTTTCATGACAGCCCATTCACTGGTACAGGTTAAATGTCACCCAAAGTTCAGGCATGAACCTCGGTACAAACTTTAACATGCCCCCCCCCCCCCCCCCCCCCCCAGCACACAGCGGTTGAAAGTAACCGAGTACATTTACTCAAGTACTGTACTTAAGTTAAAAAAATTAGGTACATTTACTTTAGTCCATTTTCCCAATACCTTATACTTCTACTCCATTACATCTCAGAGCCAACAGAGGTACTTTTTTTACTCCACTACATTTGGAAACTTTAGTTCTACAAAGTTACTTTGTAGATTTTGATTATAATCACAAAAGATATATTAACCAATTAAGCCCTATTTTTCGTCTGCGTCGTCTATTCGACAATAGCCGGTCTACAAGCTGACAACGTTGTGAGCTTGTAGAGCTACTTTTGGAAAAGTTTGTAAAAGTACACAAAAATGTACTTTTACTTTGGTACTGTAAGTATATTTTGCCTACTTAATATATATATATAAATGAAAGTGCCTTAAAAAGGACAGTTCCATTAGTGCTGGTATTCTCTTTTAGAGATTTACTGTAAAGGCATTTTACTTTGTAACAGAGTATTTCTATTTTCACTTACGTAGAAAAGAAATGAAGAAAAAAAGAAATTGGAGTACTTCTTCGACCACTGCCCCCAGAACACAGCCTAGCGCTCAGAGAGAAGAAGCAGAATAAATGGAGACTTGATCATCCAAGGCAAATAAGAAGAGGCAGCCCTTGTGGTTTCCATCCCTGTAGTTAGTTGACTTAGAGCAGCAAAAACATATGCTTCTTACTGCTAGGCGCACGAACAAAACCCAGAGGAGAAGTTATTGACACTGACTCCCGTACTCTGTTTTTACTAGAGACTACTTTGTGACATTAAAAATGACAAGAAAATAGATAAAGTAAAATGGAACTGAATATTATGAAACATAAGCGAAAGAAGGAGGGGGGGGGGGGAGGAACAGGAGGTGTGTTCCAGAGCCATTAAAAACAGCGCTGCACTGCATAAAGCCATGGAAATAAGAACTCTCTCTAGGCTAAATGAAGTCTGGGTTTACAGATCCTTAACGTACTATATATACATTTACTGCGCCGTGAGATTCAGCAGACGCAGGGCTATAAGGACGGTAATGCAGTCCATGTACAGATCACACAAACAAAGTGGGCTCCCTGTATCGTATCGTGTCTGTCGGGGTGGAAACCTCACATGTCCAAAACCGTTGGGTCAAAAAAACAACAAAAGTAGCAGATCGACAAGCTTGCAGAGCAGCTACTTTTGATACTTTCGTATGGAGCTCTGGTATGATCACGTAGGGCGTTAATTTACGGGGGGAAAAATACCGGAGATAAGAGGTTTCCGCCCGACAACAGCAACGATACACCCATTTATGCAGGGTCACTTGTCTTCAGATGAGACCAAAGCTATCATAACAGCTGCACGCACAGAACTCCATTGTACTCTGAGAAAAGAAAGAGAGAGAGAGGGGGGGGGTGTAAAAAGATGATCCAATTAAAGTTGTATATCATTGCGCTTGCCTCATGTCAGTACGTATTCCTCTGGCTCTATTAGAAAGCCTGCTCCTCCACAGGGCTGAATTGCTGTAGTTCTGTAATTACACCTCTTCCTCTGACAACCTGCATGATTGTTTTCCTAACACTGTATTACTTCGTTAGTACTTTCCCCAACGATGTGGCGTTATTTTTAAAAACTGTCAAGTCTGGGCCCGGCTCGTCCCCCTGATCTGCGCTCGTCTGTTTATCATAACAATCATTAATAACTGTCAGTCCACCAGCCCGTCCGCTAGAAACAAACTCGTTGCCTCATTACCATGTTGCAGGAGGTTTGTTCCCACTTCGGCGCGCGCCGCGGCGCGCCTCGTGTGTATATCGCCCACAACAGGACCAAGCCAATTACTTTGCCGAAATGGAATCGCATTAATCAAAACTTAACAAGGTGGCAAATTTAAAGATATCAGATTGCAAAAGACAGCATAACTAATATGTCACTGTCAGGGTATTGCTTGTGTGTGTGTGTGTGTGTGTGTGTGTGTGTGTGTGTGTGTGTGTGCGTGTGTGTGTGTGTGTGTGTGTGTGTAGGTATGTATGCAAGAAGGAAAAGGCGGCGACTAAATATATCTCCTCTCCTCATGGTTCGTATGAATTCTGACATTTCATGTGATGTGACAGGTATCAAAAGGCAGGAGGGTGGGGGCAAGAGGAGGAGGAGGAGAGAGGGGGGGGGTCTGTTTGTGAGGACTTCTCCCTTTCCTCTCCGTCGAGGCACATATAGGGGAGAGAGAGAGAGAGAGGGAGAGAGAGGGGGGAGAGTAAATGGTTAAGGAAAAAGAGGAGGACATAAAGAGAGTGAAAACAGATTGATTAAACGCTGGGCAGCAGCAGCACAAGAAGACAGGGCAGGAGGAGAACAGTGGGGGCAGTAGAGAGACGGCGGAAAAAAAGAGAGAGACGGGTGGCGAGGATGAGAAAATACACAGGAAGTGAAGGAGACAGCGAGGAGGGAGGCGCGTAGAGAGATAGGGGAGAGGAGGAGGAGGGAGAGAAGGGAGAAAAAAAAGAAAGAAAGAAAGGAGGTTATGAGGGAAAGAAGAAGTACAGGGAGGGAATGAGAGAAAGGGAGGGGGGGTGGGGGTGGACAGGACATGGGGAGGGAGGGAGCGGCGAGGTAGAAAGGAGAGAGAAGAAGAAGAAGAAGAAGGGAACGGGGGAGGAGGGAGGGAGGGAGGGAAGCGTCGAGCGTGTCTGAGAGCGCCAGCAGGCAGCAGTTCATCATGTCTCCCTTCACAGAGACGTTTTCTTTTACACTTTAAATGATGATACTCATCAATCACCGGCTGACAGCTGCATCAAGCCAGCTGCAAACATGCAAAGGCCAGCAGTGTGAAACCTGCTGACGCCACCCATCGCTGCATACAGGAGGAATCAGTCAGCCGCCCGGCCTCCGCCCAGGATTTATCTGCTCTCACAACAACACACCGGCTTGCTTGCTTCCCCTCTCTCTCTCTCTCCCTCTCTCTCTCTGAGATGCTATGCACACAGCACGTGCGTGGCAATCGGGGGTCGTGCGTGCTGCATGTACGAGAGTTACAGCAAGGCAACGCAGAGGAGGCAGTGACTTGACAATGACTACTTTTAGTTTGATGAATAACTACAACAAAAAGTGGGTTTACACAGTCAAAAATGGCATTTAAAGATACATGCAGCAACGCAAGGGGACATTTACTTACTTTACTTACTAAAATGTTTAGTAGCAAAAAATAGAGTTGAAAATGTTCGCTTTCAACAATATATATTCAAAGATTTGCACATATTTTCACGATTTTTCAAAAAGAGCAGATCTACAAGCTCGTAGCGCGGCACTTGGTGCCACGCTATGAGCTTGTATACCTGCTATTTTTGAATAGCCAAAGTGTAAAATAATGCTTTTTAGCTCAAATGAAAATGTGACACAGACGCGTTCCAGGTCTTAATGGGTTAAAAACAGACCGTATATTAACGTCCCCAAGAGATTACGTCTTAAATACACCTCTGACTGACTGGTCACAGTGCGTGCGTTTGGTGCAGGGCTCAGTGAAGCCTGATTTACACTAAGTTGCACAGGGTGCACAAAATAGCAGATCTACAAGCCCTGGGCATGATGACACTGTGCTAGGTAATCAAATCAAGCCTAACTCATTGACCAGACCCAGGCTGTATCATAATCCTGCACACTACAGGTTAAGATACTACAGTCAAAACACAACACAAATACTAGCATTCTAGCTAGCTAGCCTAGTACCATTATGTATTGTAACCAAGCCCCCACCAGAACCCAGAGGTTGCATTGAAGCGCATTGGACATGCTGGCCATTCAGAGGTACTGCAGCGTAAAACGGCCTGGGGCCACTGTACATGAACAAGCGAAAACGGTTTCGACCAATGGGCTCGACTCACGAGCTTGCGCATGGGGTTGACGCAAAACGTGTCACAGAAGCCCCAAATAAGCGCCGCCCGTCACATTTCACAACCCGAAATTTAGGAGTATGCGCTGGGTGCAGTGTGGCAGATTCAGTGAGAGAAACAAGCAACCAAGCAACCAGGTCTTAGGAGTAGATTTAGGAGTATGCGCTGGGTGCAGTGTTGCTAGATTCAGTGAGAGAAACAAGCAACCAGGTCTAGGAAAACCAGCCTAAAAGAAGCGACTATGGGCCACATGAGCACTTTAACATATATATCAGCTATTTGAAAATACCAGATCTACAAGCTCACAACGCGGCGCGTTGTGAGCTTGTAGATCGGCTATTTTCAAATAAAATCTTGCGGGGAAATTATAATAAGCAGATCTGGCAACCCTGGCTGGGTGAGCAACTCAATGCAAGTGGATGGGGGGGATTTCCGGTGCCCTCTCTATTATTTGTAACTCTTTGATTGTAACACACTAGAAGGTCTACAGTTCGACACCTACGTGCCCCTGCCGATGAGACAGATATGGCCATATATGGAGATATGTGTGTGGAACCGGAGGAGGAACCCGGTCCAACATTGAGGAACCACAATCGGCTCCATCACATGTGGAACTGTTTACGGAACCTTGTCTTGTCTCTTGTATGGCCATATATGGATATCTCTGTATTTGTCAGTCCTTGTCCCTTTTATTCCCAGGTATGGAGATCCCTGATGTCATGAGTATATGCCCATGCTGATATAACTATTCATAGGGGTGGGCAATATGGCCAAAATAGCATATCACGATTTTTGTGAGGCAGAATCACTATCCACGATCGTATCACAAATTATTTTATTATGATTATTAATATTATTATTATAAGATATATATATGTGTATATATATATATATATATATATATATATATATATATACACACATTTATATTTACAGACAGAAAGATAGATAATTAGATAGATAAGATACATTGGGGCGGAACTACTTTTTGGACGCATGCTTAGCAAAAAGCTAAAAGACTCCTTAAATCAAGTCATTTTAATGACTTTTAATGACTATTAGGTGGTTAATAATGTCGTCTTTGGGATGTACATGACGCGAATATTACCGCGACTCGAGTCTCTATAATGTAGTAAGGACATTACCGCAAGTGACTGCAAAGAGAAGATAGTAAGTGCATATACTTAATGTATTAGCTGGTTAGCGGTTTGCGCTAGCAGAACGGCGTCACACACAAACACACACACAGTCCGTCTGTGCCACGTGAGCAGTCCTAACCAATCAATGACGACGGGGCGTGGAATTAAAGGAGAATTCCGCCCAAAGTTTTTCTTACCTTTAATATGATGTTATGATATCCTAGGACAAGTGGTACAGTAGAAAAATGTCATAACTCCATCCCGGGTCCGCCGCAGCTAAAAACCCGAGCCGATGGGACTTGCTCTAAATCGCGTATTTTAATAGCTTTATTTTTATTTTATTTTTTTAGATCTGACGTTCATAGTGATATATATTCAAAGATCTGCACACATTTTCACGATTTCTCAAAAATACTCGGTGCCGCGCTATGAGCTTGTAGATCTGCTATTTTTGAATAGCCAAAGTGTAAAATTATGTTTTTTTACTGTAGCTCAAATCAAAAAGTGACACAGATGCGTTCCAAGTCTTAATAGGCTAAAGCGTGCTCAGTTGTTGCCAGCACATTGTGACAGTGTAACCACATGTAACCACCCCCACACCCCCCCCCCCCCCCCCTCCACCAAAAATAAATAAATCAATAATTAGTCACAAACGTATGGTAATCGTATCGCCATTTAAAATGCGATTCATGGTTCTACTGGTGCATCCATCACTCACAAAGACAAAAGGCAGCCCCCCCCCCCCTTCGTGCCAGAGGTTATCCATGCACAGCACACATAGCACACTACTGGTCTTAGATTACTCCCTTACAGCCATCTTTCACTCTCCCCTCCTCCTCCTTCTCCTCCTCCTCCTCCTACACCTCTCCTCCTCCTTTTATTTTGTGTTCTTAGCCAATCTTGCTCATTTTCTAGCACTCAGACAGGGAGGGAGGGGGGGGGCGAGAGAGAGAGAGAGAGAGAGACAGAGAGAGAGAGAGAGAGGGTGGTGGTGATGGTGGGAGGGGGGGGGGTGGTTGAGCCAAGCAGATGGATGCGAATTCAAAGTTTCCTGATCTTTAGCAGAAGTTATGGAGGGTATCTTTGGCTGTATATCGGGGCCCTGGCAGCTCTCCCCTGGTGATGAAGGATTAAGCAGCACAGCTGTCTCTTCCCAGAATGATGCAGTGCAGTGCTCCCCGACACGACAGCATCACTTAATCTTAATGTCCGCTCCTCCAGCGCAGACGCACAGGACAAAGCCAATCAGCATCACATGCCACGGGGATGGACCCCGCTGCCTGGCCCGGGAGTCTCTCACCCTCACAGGCCGATTAATCAACTTCAGACAAGCACACCAACCAGTTCAATCCCACCAACCCAAGCTTTCCCCCTCCCTTTTGCTCTGCTCTCCTCTTGCTCTCTCTCTCTCTCTCTCTCCCTCTCTCACACACACACAGGCAGAGGGTCTCTTGTGCTTTCATACAACTGTTTCTCTCTCTCTCTTTCCGTCCCTCCCTTCCGCTCTCTCTCCCTCTCTCTCTACCCTCACCCCCCCCCCCCCTACTCTCTCTCTCTCCCTCTCTTTAACTGTTGTGATGTATAGAACAGTGCAGGGCCCGCCGTGGCGGAGAGAACACTTATCAGATTGCAGACCGGCACATTATGCATGGCTTTGTATTGCACTGAGAGAGAGACACAGAGAGAGAGAGAGAGAGCAAAAAGGGGAGGGTGAAGTAGAGGGGAGGAGAGAGAGAGAGAGGGGTGGGAGGGTGGTCGTTGGGGGGGGGGGGGGATATTGAATGCTTACACCTCATTTCTGTCAGAGGCCACCTATTTGTTGCGAGATCCATGGGCTCCAATAAAAGGGTCTGAAACCTTTAAGGAGGAGATCGGGAGCTTTTTCGAAATAATGACTAATGCTCATTTAGACAAATGACTTCTCTGGGAGGTCCCTCCTTCCTCTCCGCCAGGGACTTAAGTTCAATATGATACCCGAGGCATTTAAAGCCTTGATTTATTTATATACTTTGACGTATGACGTCGCCGCGTCTGCCAGGAAATGGGCCCGGCTCTACAAGCGATCTACAGCGCGTGAGCTTGTAGATCGTCTCGTTTCCCCGGCGTAGCGCGCATGGAGTCGCACTGGCGGAGCATGAATCCGGCATTGGACGAAGACACAACGCTCTCCTTTTGCCTGACCATCTTTAACTTCTCATTTTCAGATCATCGCTTTCACACAACCTGGATCCAGATCAGAAGGTTGTGCTTAATGCGTGTGGCACCCCAAAACAGACCCAAAAGAGAATGGCTTACATCGCGGCGTAGAAAGACAACTGGGGAGGGAGGGGGGGGGGGGCGGGGGGTATCCTCTCGAGGATCCCGCTTCGACATATCACACGCAATTCATCACCCGCACCACCCCTTACAATTACTACACTAGCATGAAAGACAAGACATGGAAATAATACGCATTGGCGGTATATGATGTTTGGGGGGAAACACACCCATGTGTGTGTTTATGGTTGTCCCATGCGGAGACCTGGGGTGCGAGTGCAGATATGGGAATATTAGTTCCATAAGTTATCCTCGATTGCAGTCGGTCTCATTACCCACAGGCGTTTTCCCTGTTTCAGCGAAGTGATGAAGAGCATTTCGGGGCTTCAAGTATGCTACATTAACATGTGCACAACTCTCTGGTGTCCCATACGGAAAGGCCTTGTGTGATTTAGGAGGGCCAATTTAACCCATTAAGACCGGGAACGCATCTGTGTCATTTTTTAGATTTATTTGGCTATTCAAAAATAGCAGATGTACAAGCTCATACAAGCTTATAGATCTGCTTTTTCTTTTGTTTTTGTAAAATCGTGAAAATTTGTGCAAATCTTTGAATATATATATTTTTTTAAAGCGAACATTTTTAACTCAAATCTTTGCTTCTGGGGGATTCTACAATGTCTTCTAAATCCTAAGATTTAAAAAAAAATATATATGTTGCTATAATCAGTGATTCTCAAACTTTTTCATGTCAAGGGCACCCAAAATGACGTATTTGCCTCCCATGAAACCCCCATCTCAAAATATTTAGTTCCAGGGACCCCCCAGAAGCCAAATTTTGACGTTAAAAATGTTCGCTTTAAAAAATACATATATTCAAAGATTTTCACAAATTCTTCAAGATTTTTCTAAAATAGCAGGTCTACAAGCTCATAGCGCGGCACTCAGTGCCGCGCTATGAGCTTGTAGATCTGCTATTTTGAATAGCCCAAAGAAATCTAAAATGACAGAGATGTTTTCCCGGTCTCAATGGGTTAAAGCAATAAGCATTGAACACTGTGAATGTGAAAGCGTCTCACTGCACTGCTAGTATGCTTGAATAAGCTAGTAAAACTATTTATTGCCATTTTTTGTATCCAAACAATACTCCCATCTATCTTTCCCCCACAAAGTATGATTTCATATACTCCCTTAATAAAAGACATAAAATGGGAGATTTTTATTGAGTCTCTTATTTTATAACTGTAATGTACTTATTGGAGAATATCATTCTGACAGCAACATGGGTCTGGTCTTTTATTGCTATGGGTCCCACTCCCTGATGATAAACAAATGCAATTCATCATACTGCAATACTGTATGGGTCATAAGCGCTGTAATGAAACAAACTTCCCGGGTCAGATATACAGAGCATTATCAGTCAAATCTGGGCTTGAATCCTCTACATGTCATCTTCAATCTCCTCACAGTACAGCCTCTTAATCTAATAAGTTATCCTGGAAATATGATAGTCCCCGAGTAGCGGTGGTCATTTACACATAGTTAAGTTGTTTCTGCCATGGTAATTGCTGTTGGCAACAATGCAGCAATTTAAATGCTCGGGCGGTTTTGAGTCTTGGTGTTTTTTTTGCATTGTTAAGAATGACGTCTTTTTTAATGGCTGTTTTTTGTAAGCCCACACCGCCAGTGACGTCTGTTTTTACGTCTCTTAAAAAAAAACTTTTTATTTATTTTTTTCCCCCCCGTTTTTCACAAAAAAACAGGAGATCCAAAGATTTACTGCTCCATTCACTTCCCTGTTAAAATATTAGGGACATATTCCGAATCTCTGCTCCTGTGTTTTACTATGTATTTTTTAGCAAAACATGCTATTTTCGACTGGGTATAACAAGCGAACGGGAATCGCGATGACATTTTAATTTTTTGAACACGTCCGTGATTAATAGCAACCATCAGGCGATCGATCATACTGGAGATAAATATTCTGTGACTACTTGAAAAGGTACGAAAATCGCAAAATCCTGGCACTGGTACCACACAGCCCGAAATAAGTCTGGCAGTGAATGAGTTAACGCCCAGGCTATAAGGGCAGCGTTACAGCAAAAGTGCACAACTTTTCCATGTAACATATACCTCATTCAATGAAAAACTGAGAAAATGTTTATATATATATATATATATATATATATATATATATATATATATATAAATAAAATAATCCAGCAGAACATGACTCGGAAAAATAAGTCTCTTTAACTATGGGACACTCCCGTGCCAAACAGGGGGCACTGCCAACGTTCTGTCCTCCGTTACTGTTTTATGAATAGAGATACTTAGTTTTCAGATGGAAACAAGCGGAGACATGGCAACGACGTTGAGCGAGGATGTTGCGGTGCGTTCCATCCACATGGCTCAGATGATGTTTCTGCACACAGCCCCATATTAAATAGAAGAAGGGGTTGACGGGGAGGAGAAAGGAGAATGAAGTTATTAGAGCCAGTTGTGGCCGATATATACGCCATTTATTTAAAGCATCGGTATCGGGAATTATGCAGCCAATGTGTCCCGATTTTCAACCACTTTCAACCCGTCGTCCCAAATTTGGGAGAAAATCTTGACGAGTTATTTTTGCCAGACCCAAGGGGTCGGGCTTACATGAGGCTTTGTACCTGTTTCGTCCATACATGGGCATGGTCACTTTGTCCTCCGGCCCCAGCCAAAAAAAAAGTCTGTCACTTTGTCCTCCGGCCCCAGCCAAAAAAAATCTGTCCCCAAAAAAAGTCTGTCCATACATGGGCATAGAAGGGACACACGTCGTGCAAAGCATGACGTGTGTCCCAGCCATAAAAGTCTGTCCCCCTTTCATCCATACATGGGCATAGACACGTCATGTGAAGTCTGGGTCTGGCAGAACCAGGTCTCCTGGTCTTGTTTAAATTACAATACAATGCCTTATAAGCTTGTAGATCGGCAATCTTTTAACACTAGAGGTTCGGGCCGCTATGAGGCTCTCACACCGCCGATCCGACTGATATGCCCATATATGGAGATCTCTGTATCTGTCAGTTCTTGCCACTTTTATGCCCATATATGGAGATCCCTGATGTCATCAGTATAAGCCCATATATGGCATGCCCCCTTTTGTGCCCATATATAGAGCTGATTGAGTTGTTAGCGCCTGATGCCATGACGACACATTGAGGTTAGACAACACACTCCATGTTTGGGCGTGGCTGCATTGGGAACTCCTTATATGGTTATGGCTGAGTCATGTGGACATGAGCGTGACAACCAAGCCCCCAGAACCCAGTGGTTGCATTGAAGCGCATTGGACATGCTGGCCATTCATAGGTACTGCAGCTGGGGCCACTGTATATGAACGAGCAAAAACGGTTTCGACCAATGGGCTCGACGCACGAGCTTGTGCACGGGGCTGCGCACCTCTGTGACGCAAAACGCGTCGTAGCCCCAAATAGGCCTAGCCAATCACATTTCCAACCCGGAAGAAGGGGTGATTTCGGCCCATGCGCTGCGTGAGCAACTCAATGCAAGTGGATGGGAGGGGATATCCGGTGCCCTCTGTTTTAACTCTATGGTGACAACGCGGTCCGCCCAACCACCGGCAAGTCCTTCCCCTGAAGCCAATTTTAATATAAAATAGTTTTTTTATGTATAAAAATGTTTTAGTTCATTTTTATTTATTTGTTTGCTTATAAGTGAAATGTTCTCAAATATAAACTTTTTTTTTTTTTTCAAAATTGATTAGAGCACTTTTTTACAAAGTGTGAACGTTTTTGTCAAAACATGCAAACCGATGCTCTAGGACTCTCTAAAACTCAGGATCGGCGCCGACCCCCAAACCTCTGGCATCGTTCGGGGAGCTCCAGGAGTGATCTTGCCAAACCTCGTGTCCCGCTGAGGAGGACATGGTCCTTCTCGTAAGAAAAGGGCCTTGCGCAATTAAAAGGCAGCGGGGCCGCTCTCCATCACTTATTCAACTCTAACTCAACGGCTCACTCCCAACATTTCCTCATGTAGAGCCCCCTTTCGTTGTCCCCGGCAACCCTTTGCCCCCCACCACCCCACCTCCATCACCCCCCCCCCCCCCCCGTCGCCTCGCACTGTTGTTATTCCTCGTCTTGATTTCCAGTTGGCTCCGAGTGAAGGGGGGGACCTTAACCCATTCAGGCCCGGGAACGCATCTGTGTCATTTTAAAGATTTATTTGGGCTATTCAAAAATAGCAGCAAACATTTGTAACTCAAATCTTTACTTCTGGGGGAATCTACAAATGTCTTCTAAATCCTAACAGTTTTTTTAAATGGTTCTCAAACTTTTTCATGTCAAGGACCCCGAAAATTATATGTATTTGGCCACGGACCCCCCATCTAAAATATGTTGTTCCAGGGACCCCCCAGAAGTTTCTAACAGAGTAAAACATTTTCGCTTTAAAAAAATATATATTCAAAGATTTGCAAAAACTTCCACGATTTTCAACAAAAAAAGCTCATAGCTCATAGCTCAAGCTCATAGCGCAGCACTCGGTGCCGCGCTATGAGCTTGTATATCTGCTATTTTTGAATAGCCAAAGAAGCCTAAAAATGTATGCTTTCCCGGTCTAAATGGGTTAAAAAGCCGGAGTGTCCCCAAAGCCATCTGGTGGCTGGTGAAATATGCTCCGTTTCCGTCCACTCCCTCCAGTCACAAGTCCACATCATAAAAGGATCAACATAATTGGCAATTACCGCGTGCTAATTTGGCAGTAAAACAGAGGGAAGGCCAAGAGGACGGGGACAGCTGAGAGGAGAGGGACATTAAGTCAATGCAGCTGGCAGCGACGGGCCCGCGCGCACGCACGCACGCACACGTACAGTACGACCACCACAT
>NC_137619.1:44829802-44987302 GCF_963280865.1 Gymnoscopelus braueri
TTTCCCGTTTCTAAAAAGGGATGATAGCTTGTCTGCCCCTCGCCATTAATAGCACCTGTCACTAAAACGCTTTGAAATCGAATCATCAGAGGCACGATTAGCTCGGTATAGGTTTACCAGTACACAGACACCATTATTAACCTGTTCTTTAAATGGCAAAATGTTATAGTGATACACCGTACACTATCAGTACAGTTCTCAAAACCCTGCTGTAAAAATAGGTCAGACCAAAGATTTCCGATGTAATGAAACCGCTTTAATACTAGGTAACTTTTACAAAAAGTTAAATTGTATATCTTTTGTGAGTGGCAAATGTTTCACAACACCCACCCCATGAATTTCACCCCCGAAAGCCTTTTATAAACTATTTTCTATTGAAATGGTGGCGGGCCGTCCTTCCCGAGAAAATGACGTCATCCAGCCGGGAAACGGAAAAGGAAATGCACCGGTTTCCTGTTGGCCAGGAACTACCGCGCTAATAACAAAAAGGAATCTCACGCTGTTTTTAAGACATTATAGGATTTGAAGATGGAAAAACAACAGCAAAAGAAAACACAACTCACTGTAACTAATGCTCCACTGGCTAAGAGAAACTATCATATAAAACAATTAAAAGAAGGCTTTTTGAAACGCTTCCGCCTTCCGGTGAAAACAAATGGAATTCTGGGTAATGCAGGACTACGCTAAATACATGCAGTGACAGTAATGACCAGCAGAGGTTGCTAAAAATCATTATTTGTGGACCTGCCTTGTATTGCTTTAAGCCCAATTCATATAGTTGGTTGTACATTGTTGGTCACGCGACGGAAATAACCAATCTACAAGCTCACAATTTATTACCTCCGCCACACGTTGAGTTGAATGTCTGCTATTTTTGACGCACAAAACTGTTGTACAACGGAGCATACATTAATACATGGTGGAGTATTACATTGCAGCAGTCTGAATTAACCTTAAAGATGATATAATTTCATCTAAGCCAAGTTGCCCACAAACACACGCACATGCACACACAATCTCACAAGCTCCCTTGTCAACCAGCACACATGGACAAGATCTCGCCTCTCTCTGGCATATTACTGTATAATATACATGGCTACTTTTTTTGAATTTATGCAACATTCTTAAAAAATATATTTTAGGGGATTCTAAATTGCATGTACTTTGTCTCTTTTTGTTTTAGTCTTGTTTTTATTTATTTTTTATTTGCACACTATCCATGGATCAATTTTTTTTAGGTGTTCTTACGAGCTGTATGTGACAAATAAAGGTTGAATTGAACTGAAGATGTTTGCTGTGCCACAGAACAAAGGTGCAGTGAGTCTACAAGCACACACGTTCCTCGCCGCCTCTCCTGCAACAGATCTGCTTATTATAATTTCCCCGCAAGATTTTATTTGAAAATAGCCGATCTACAAGCTCGTTGTGAGCTTGTAGATCTGCTATTTTCAAATAACTGATGTATGTGTTAAAGTGCTCATGTGGCCCATAGTCGCTTCTTTTGGGCTGGTTTTCCTAGACCTGGTTGCTTGTTTCTCTCACAGAATCTGGCAACACTGCTCTCCTGGCCGACTCTTCATGTATAAAACAAAAAGCATATCAGGTGATATTCTTCAAGGATAAAACAAAAAGCAGATCAGGTGTTGGTATAGGCCCTGCGGCGTGGCTCCTCCACGTTCCTCTCGACTCCCCTCTATTACAGTGGCTCTCAAAGTGGGGTCTGGGGACCCCCAGGGGTCATTGAGGAGGGTCCGTCCAGGGGGTCCCCAGCTAAATGAAGCTAACTGGACCGGGAACGCTCATTTAGATTTGGAGGAGCAGTGAACTGGAACTCGCTACCCTCGAAGATAAAGAGCCTCAGCAGTCATCTCCTTTTTAAGAAAAAGGTCAAAGCATGGCTTTTAGTAAATGTTGCAGAGTAGTATGGTCAGTTATATTTATAATGAGATCCTTTCTATTTATGCTGCAAGTAGTGTAGCTCTAGAGTGTTTTAGTTATTGTTGTATTTGTTGAAATGTATTGTTTGTCTCAGACCAAGGGACCACAATGGAAATAAGTCTCACGACCGTGACGTTTCTCTGATAAACATGTAGCATGTGTTTTTCTTTTATAAAGTCTAACAAAATCAAATAAAATCAACGATGCAAGTCGAGAACAGGCTTGCCAGATCTGCTTGTTATAATTTCCCGCAAGATTTTATTTGAAAATAGCAGATCTACAAGATCGCAACACGTCGCGATGCGACGCGTTGCAAGCTTGTATATCTGCTATTTTCAAATAGCTGATGTATATGTTAAAGTGCTCATGTGGCCCATAGTCGCTTCTTTTGGGCTGGTTTTCCTAGACCTGGTTGCTTGTTTCTCTGACAGAATCTGCCAACACTGGTCGAGAACGACGCAAATTGGGAATGCATGCCCCACCCTGTCATATGCAATACCTGTTGTACCCGCTGTCAGAGTACCCGTTGTCCGTCTGTGTCCCTTTAGTGGCCATACATGGAGATCTATGTATCTGTCTGCCTGCGTCACTATGGAGATCCCTGCATCTTGTCCTTTTTATGCCCATATATGGGATCCCTGATGTCATCGGTATATGCCCATATATGGGCATGCCCATATACTTTATGGGCCGATCGGGTGGATAACCATATTGTGTACAAGTTAATCGAAAACTGCCAATCTATGTGTGTTGCATCGTGACGTGGGTTGCCAGATCTGCTTTTATTATAATTTCCCAGCAAGATTTTATTTGAAAATAGCCGATCTACAGCTTGTAGATCTTCTGTTTTCAAATAGCTGATGTATATGTTAAAGTGCTCATGTGGCCCCATAGTCGCTTCTTTTGGGCTGGTTTTCCTAGACCTGGTTGCTTGTTTCTCTCACAGAATCTGGCAACACTGATCGTGACGTGCTGTAAGTTTGCAGATCGGCTAATCTAGAAAAACTGAATATTGTTGGATCTTCTAAATCTTCAACAACACAAATGTAATGGGGCATCGTAACGCATTGTGAGCTAGATCTTCTGTGTCGACACAGCAACAATATTAGTCTGGATTGAGCGGAAAGAACATTTATAGTATATCTGCGCAGATCTGCAGCTGTTACTATTAATGTGGCTAAACAAATAGGTCTCTGTAGTATCAAAGAGAATAATTCTCCTGTTTTACACCCAGTGCTGCAGACCTACCTCCTATTTGCAAGTAGGCAAAACACTCACTAATCCTCCATTTGTGTGTATTCATCCCTGTCCTAAATGTGCCCTTCCGCACTCTAACCCTCTAAGACCCTCTCCTTCATGCAGCCACTGGCCCTGCTGTTTGATTAAGACTTAGCCCACAGCTTCATCCCTGGACAGGACCCCGGCTGGGCCAAAAAGCACAAGTTAAGCAAAGGGATTATCACTGCCACTCCCTTCGAGGCAGTCAACCTGTCAGCGAGATCAAAGCGGCTCCCCAGCTGAGCCTCAGTCATTTGAGGCAGGTGTCCTCTCGTATTCTAATGCCGGGACAAGTGCATGAACTCTCTCTGCTATTGAAACTGGACTGGAGGATTGTTCGGCCTGCCATAATTGGAATCGCTGCCATGCATCATTTCAGGGCTTTGCCCTGAATAGGTCGTGATGAATGGTAGTACAATGCGTGTTACAGTTTGAGTCATGACTACTACTTATCCCTGAATAAACTTCAGAGCTCATAGATCCATCAGCAGAAACCAGATCATCTTGTTCTGTACAAATCAATCTAGTGGCAGTGTGCAGGGGTAACTTTACAGATTTACTGTAAAATGTTTTATGGCAAAGTTGTTTCTTCTAGTGAGTAGTTAACAGCACCACTGTATTGGATTGAGTACCATCAATATGTAAAAATTGATTGCACTCCATGTGTTTAATCATGGGATCGTAACTTATCGTGACTTATCACTGTTATTTGAATGATCTCCGACCTCGACTGACGCGGCAAAGACAAGCAACTAACGTCAGCGCACAATGGACGAATTATAAAGATGAAGAAGACTTGTTTATGATTTGGCCGTAATTTCCGCTTTGCTGACAGCTGTTGTTTACCCCGAAAAACAAAACAGCGACAGAAAAAAGAAAAAATTAAGCGAGGCCGGCCCAGTGGCTGAGCCAGCCAAGTGCATGCTTCTGCAGTGAGGTCACAGCTTGATGACAGAGCCTGGTTATGTCTTGATAATTTGGGAACATCGGCATGGCAGGCAGCAGCAGCGCTGTAAATAAATGAACACAGACACTGAGTGTGACATCAGGCCACCGGGACGAGAGCCTAACCCACCCTCCGCGCCGCGTCTCTCTCAAGACCTCCCAAACAACGCCCGCCCGCAAAAAACACCGCCTCAGCAGCACCCCACAACATCATCATCATCATCATCATCATCCACGGCAGCCAGACAGACACAAGGCAGATGTGCAAGAAGAGGGAAAGAGAGAGATAAAGACAGACAGAGAAGAAGAAGAGAGAGTGAGAAAGACAAACTGAAAAGGGGAGAGAGAGAGAGAGAGTACGCAAACCAAAACCTTGGCAATAAAAGGACTGCCACAAAAAAACGGAAAAAATGAAGAGTGAATGAGACAAAGAGAGACATAAGAGAAGATGAAGTGCATACACAGAGAGAGAGAGAGAGAGAGAGAAAGAAAGAGAGAGAAAGAGAGAAAGAGAGAGAGAAGCCCGCCCAATAGTCACACAATCATTAAGAAGGGACAGAATGGTTTTTATTAAGGCATCTGACTCCCAGCTGGCCTTGGATCCAACAGGTCGACTGTAGTTCAGTCGAGGGTCTTGTGATCGGGAGGGGGCGAGGGTGGTGGTGGTGGTGGTGGTGTTGGTGGGGGGAGGGCAAGGGGGGGGGGGGATGACTGATGGGCCCGGGGGTGAATGCCAAAACCATAAATCGAACCTTAGCCTGACCCCGGAGGCTCCTATAAAGTTTATTTACATTTTCACATTGCGTCCACCTTTAAAACGTCTATGTTTAGACATCTCAAAGCGGCGTAAAGCGCCCATCTATCTTGGCCACTGTGTGCCCCCCCCCCCCCTCGCAGAGGACAGAGGGAGAGAGTTTATCCCCTCCTGAACTGACTGACTGTCTGTCTGTCTGTCTCTTCATATGCTCCACTGTTCCGAGCCCACTCAAAGGGTCTTTTATTAATTGCGCCGCTTGTGAAGAGACGTTCTATTTATACTGTATTCCGGCAGCCGCCGCCGCTGCAGCGCGCCCGCTGAGCAAGCCCAGTGTGCTTTGAGGCATTTCGAGGGCTTTTAACTCTTTTCACATTGTGTTTGATGTATTTTTCCCACATGATGTTATTCCCAAACTCATTTACTAATGTTTATTTGTGTTGATTTAAGCCTTTATTTAAAAAGATTAAATTAGATTAACTGGCAGACATTGGCTGTTTAAATACTAAACCGCAGTATCACGTTTCCTACTGTGGGGGAAAGGGAAAAAAATCATGTCTATTTACACTTCAATTCCTTAAACGGTTTTCATTCAGAAATCAAGCTTACAGTGTTTATGCTCTCATCAGTCCTGATTAGAATGATTTCTGGCAACTTTGAACACGAAACTACTCGGCCCCTAATTAGCAGTAGCTCCAAATTGACTTCATTTACTGCCAAAAACACAAAACAAAACCAAAAACAACACAAACAAATAGAAAAGACCTGTACACTGAAAAGGAGCTCACACACTTGACCACTTTAACCCATTAAGACCGGGAACGCATCTGTGTGTCATTTTTTATATTTCTTTGGGCTATTCAAAAATAGCAGATATACAAGCTCATAGCGCGGCATTAAAGTGAACATTTGTCAAATATTTAGTTCCAGGAACGCCCAGAAACAAAGATACAAATGTCCGCCAAAAAAAAGAAAACAATTGAAATATTTGCACAACTTTTCATGATTTTTCAAAAATAGCAGATCTACAAGCTCATAGCGCAGCACTCGGTATATAGCATGACAATCATTGCAACCGCTATTATTTTATACTTTGGTTATTCAAAAATAGCAGATTATACAAGCTCACTTCTTGCCGCGCTGTGAGCTTGTACATCTGCTATTTTTGAGTCTTGAATGATTTCGATTTTATTTTAAACACTTCTCTTCTGGGAGTCCCTGGCGTATCTTTTCAAATGGGGGTCCGCGAGCCAATAAGTCATTTTGGGAACCACTGATCTTGTAGATCGGCTATTTTAGAAAAAAAAACTATGTACTTGAAGAAAAAAAACATAAGAATAGGGCTTGTACGTGTTTAACTCTGCTTCTATTGGCAAAAAAAGGGGGAGATAGATAACTAAAGGCAAACATCCTGCCGTTCCACTTTCCTTGCAGCCCCCGTGTGCACTGCTCTTTTTGATGTGGGGCTGCCTGTTGAGAAACCTTGTTTGGACAGCCATGGGGTGGAGCTGCCAGGCTTATAAGCCTGCCACAGAACACAGGCGCACACGGGGCAGCCCGCAGGGGTCCTCTCATCGGCCGGCGAGGGAGGGAGGGTAGGGGAGGGGAGGGAGGGAGGGAGGGGAGGGATTCTACCACCTTAGCGGGTGAGAAAGGCACAGTATTATTACACCCCATCAAGGAAAACTCCAGCTGACAATAAATCCCTTAGTGCTTTACAGCACAGACACAGACAGAGCGAGACGGAGAGGAAGAGAGAAGCCGAGATAGAGGGCGTGGGGGTGTGTGTGGGGGGGGGGGGGGGTGGAAGAGAGGGCTATCCCTCAAATGGTCATAAAGCCCTCAAACTGTCATTCAGGGGCAAAGGACCATAGCAACAGAAGAGTGTTTGGAAATTCCTTCTTTTATTTTTAAGGTGGGATGGGGGGGGGGGGGTTCTGGAGCACAGCGGATCAGCCAGAGTAATCACTGTCCTGTTAAAGCTGATAAAAGACAGATTTAATGAGGACATCACAAACTCATGGATTTTGAACTTTTCCTTTTTTTTCTCCTCTCTTTGACATTGTGGTTGTTAAACCATAGCCACGCTGAACGCTTTCGTTCTTCCAGAAACGCGTCAACATGTATAGTAATGTCATCAACTGTCATCAACAAAAAAATGCTAATAATTTCAGTTTGCTACAAATTAAAAACAAATTGTAGAGGGGGGGTGGAAAAAAAACAATTGTAGAGCGAAAGCAATGCTCTGGGGCAGCTGGCTGCTTCAGAGTAAAAAAAACATTATTTCAACATTGTCCCTGTCAGAAAAAATACAGCTAAGAGCTAAAAAGAGCAAAATGCACATCTAAAATAATCAGCGATGATTCTTGGGGCTAGTTCTTGTGGTGGAGACGGCACTGCTACGGCCTTGTGTGTGAGAAAAACGGGGAAACATGCCTTAGTTATTACTGCAGGAAGGCAATCTGTCAAAGCCAGGCTGTTTCTGGCATAGCCAATACCACTGGTGAGATCAGAGAGTCAGATTCTGCTTGCAATTACAGCTAAAGGACCTTGGATGCAGGCAGCCTGCTATCAATTATTTCCCTGGCCCCAGACACTTGGAGCTGTCAAAGCCCTACTGTCTTCTGTTTTGTAACAGAGGGCCCTCTGAGGCTCGGGAGAAAAAGCCTAGCCTCTCCTAGACAGCAAGGCAAGATAGTTTGTGTCATTAAGTGGTGCTATTATGGATTCACACTCCAGTGTATGTTTTTCTTCTACTTTGCTTGTTCTTTCCACTCTTTTTTGCTGTACTATTCTGTCTTGACATTCGCTCCCTCTTATTCCGAGTCTCAGTGTGTGTGTGTGTGTGTGTGTGTGTGTGTGTGTGTGTGTGTGTCTCTCTCTCTCTTATTCTCGATCTCTCTCTTTTGCCCACATGATGAGAGGATTAACACTGGGGAAAAAAAGAGAGAGAGGAGAGACAGGAGTGTTCAGGCTGACAGCTCTGACCCGGGTATTTATGGCGAGGGCTCTCAGTCCTGACGTGCACCCTGGGTACCTGCTGCGTGCACTGTGGAGGAGGAGGGCCCCTGAAAAGGGTACGCCGATCCTTTTTTGCCCAGCTGCACACTTTCATCTTAACAGGTGCTCTGGCCAAATGAACCCTTTCCAGGTGTCCACTGCAATTTGTAACATCACTGGAAAATGTAATCATCCCTAAAAAAATAAAATATATTTTGCCAGCCATTTTGCATGTGAACGTGTGGGAAATGAAAATCTATTCCCTCCCCTCGCTTTTCAATTAACCTTAAATTATAATGATGAGGCAATTTAGCTATAGCCCCAACGTGACGAACGTGAAATCTGCATATGCGCCATTGAACCATTTATCTAATTGCATATTGCGGCGCATCCTGCCCTCCTTGTGGAATAAAAGGATACAGGAAGGGATAGATTAATCATTTTTTTCCACAGGATGACAGCACTTTGGCCCTTCTTGGCCCTAAGCTGTCCCCCGGGGCAAGCCCCTGGATCATCCAGAACTACAGCTTTGGCACCAAAGCGACAGATTCCCCCCCCCCCCCACAAACCACTGCCAAGTTCCAGGACCTTATCGCTGAAAATTACATTCTTATGGTAAGCAAATGTGCGTTATAGCAATACTGCAGTTGCATGGAACTGTCAGGGAATGGAGGGAAAGGTCATTTGCTGTGTGCTGCACTGAGTCAAATAAGCCTTGAAGGAAAGAAGTGTGTGCGTGTGTGTGTGTGTGTGTGTGTGTGTGTGTGTGTGTGTGTGTGTGTGTGTGTGTGTGTGTGTGTGTGTGTGTGTGTGTGTGTGTGTGTACATGTTTGTGTGTGTGTGTGTGTGTGTGTGTGACTGGGAGAATTGGGGTTCGCGGGGGGTGATAGCGAGGTTATAGTAATTTAAGCCTCTCAAGGTCGCCTGCCATCTCCAGCCCAGGTATTATCTTCTCATACAGACAGCCAATGTACTGCGAGGACGCCCTTGAAATGAAACCCCGGTCAAGAGATGGTCAAGCTCTTTGTTTTCTTCTTTTTGTTGCTTGGCTAGCTCTATAGCCCATAAATGAAACTGAACTGATTACTTTTCCATTCGTGTTTTCGCTGCTATCTTATCACGTTTGGCTCTTACTGTAATTCCTAATTTAAATAGGGATAAAACCAGGATGAACCCCGGTATCTTTATAACAAGTATGACATGAATATATTAGTCTACTACTCTACTGTATGCAGTGGTGTAAAGTAACGAAGTACATTTACTCAAGTACTGTACTTAAGTACGGTTTTGAGGTACTTTGACTTTGCTGGAGTATTTCCAATTGTCTGTACTTTTACTTCTACTCCACTACATCTCAGAGGCAAAATATTGTACTCCACTACAATTATTTGAAATTTTTAGTTACTAGTTACTTTGCAGATATAAATTATTACATTATAAAACATACATTAACCACTTTAGCCCTATTTTATACCTAGGCTATTTGAAAATAGCCGATCTACAAGCTCACAACGCATCGCGATGCGACGTGTTGTGAGCTTGTGAGCTTGTAGATCTGCTATTTTCAAACATTTTAGTACTTTAACTTTTGGTATTTTAAGTACATTTTGATACCAATACTTTTGCACTTTTACTCAAGTAAATTTTGAATTCCGGACTCCAAACAGAGTACTTCTACATTGCAGTATTGATACTTTTACTTGAGTAAAACATTTGAGTACTTTTTCCACCACTGACCGTATGACACTAAATATGTATTTCTTTAGCCTTTATTTGACAGACATGGTGTACACTGTACAGAGAGAGTAAACACGGAGGGAGAGTAGGGGGAGTGATATGCAGCAAATGGCCTGGCTGGCCCCGGAATCGAACCGGAGACTCGCTGTCAGGCAATAGAACCCATGGGGTACATGCCCTAACCACTCGGCTATCGAGTCACCCACCTGCAATGTCAAATAGATGCTTAGCGCCAAATTTTCCCCCATGTTGGTCGGTGGAAAGGTACTGCAAAATATTGCGCGTACTACTACTTCGTAAGTCTTAAAGGACTTATTTTCTATCAATTACACACCCCATGAAGCATTGAATTCATGGAGGAAAAAAAAAAAAAAAACGCCGGCCATCAAATTATTGGCTTAGGAATGCGACAAAAACAAAAAAAATATCCATGAATTCAAGTCTCCATGGGGTGACTAATCGATAGAAAAAAAGTGTTTTTTGGGGTGAACTATCCCTTTAAACTCACTTTTTGAATACTTGCAAAGCTACATTGTGCGAAACGTGGCCCCTAACCGATAAACAAGGGAAATCCCAATTACAAGCCGTTGTTTCCTCCGGTTCCCCCCATCCCTTGTCTAACGAAAAATGTCACACTCCCAAGAGGCTGTTTCAGTTTCCATATGATGTCAAGTGAAGAGGTGGTATAGATCATGATATTGTCTCTGTCGGGTGGAAACCTCATATGTCCAAAATAGTTCATTTTCAGGATTCAAATTCAAAAGTATCAAAAGTAGCAGATCTACAAGCTCGAAACGCGTCGCTTCGCGCCGCGTTTCGAGCTCGTGGATCTGCTACTTATTATGATGCTTTTGTGTGACTCTGTAGAATGATGAAGTAGGGCATTAATTTACGAAATAACACAAAAAGAGGTTTCTGCGCGACAAACGATATGATGATCTGTTTTTATCTTGGGTCTGTATTGAAGGTATACTTTCTGTCTGTAACTGTGTTATTGCTACTGTCCTAACCTGGTCTCTCCTGAAAATGCGACCTCAGGTCTCAGTGAGATTAGCAGTAAAAATAAAATAATAAAACATAATATAAATCAGTGGTTCTCAAACTTTTTCATGTCAAGGACCCCCAAATTGACACTTATTAGCCCACGGACCCCCATTTGAAAAGATATGCCAGGGACCCCCATGAGAGAAGATTTTTAGGGCTCTAGCAGTGATTCTCAACCATTTTCATTTCAAGGACCCCAAGTTTGACATGCGTTAGGCTACGGACCCCCGTTTAATGGCATTTCTATCTCTGGGACCCCAATTTATGTCGTAAAATCAATGTTCATTTAACTCTGAGAGTGTACAAATGGTTGAGAATCACTGATATAAATAAAATAAAAAGTACTTTTTGCATGGATACGGGTTAGCTAGAAGTCATCTTGCGCTGGAAAAACCCCTCATATTTCAGTGGGATATGGGATACGGCATGGCTATGAGAAGGCGTGTCGACGTGTTTCAACACATCTGGATGGACCGTGTATCATATCAGTTCATGTGGATTCAGAGGCCGTTCTGCTTCAACGTGCCTCCATTTCACACACTTTGA
The DNA here is from genome assembly GCF_963280865.1 of Gymnoscopelus braueri. Lineage (NCBI taxonomy): Eukaryota > Metazoa > Chordata > Actinopteri > Myctophiformes > Myctophidae > Gymnoscopelus > Gymnoscopelus braueri. The sequence goes on from NC_137619.1 coordinate 44,841,045, forward strand.
TAAGAAGAACACCATTTCTTTAATGTGAATAAATACTGTATAGCATATAACATAAATGGTATATGGTGCATTACATTCACCCATTAACATCAACCCCATTAACCCTGGCAGCCCCCTAATTATGCACATTCTGCACGCGTCGTAACACGTTGTGAGCTTGTAAGAGCGTCCGTTTTCATATAAGTTTGAATTATTTATTTATCTATTTATTCGAGTACTTTTACTTTTAGTACTTTAAGGGTCACACCGAACTATATGGCTGCAGGCTGATAAACGCAGGTTGTGCGTGTCCGACTGTTTTGTGCAACCAGAGCAGCCTAAAAAACGGAGTAGCTTACAGCGCCTTCTGTCTTGATGTTAGGGACCAGTCGAAATTTACAGAAGGGGGTCCCTGGAGGAAAATAGGGGAGGGTCATGCCTTTCTAATTTTAGTACAAGGGAGGGTCAGCTAATTTTACTTTGAATCTAAGGGAGGGTCATGCAATTTTGAATTGATAAAATAGTCTATAGTTTATATACCTTTTTAGTAGAGCAGAACAGTGGTCAATGACCCCTCTCTATTTCAAATGATACAAAGGATTCAAATCCAGTAACACCTTGGACAAGACTTAGACAGGGGCCATTTTCGAATTACACAAGTACAAGCGAGCACGTGCGATTGATATGGGCACATTTCCTACTAATGATGACTCAACCAGGTAAACCGGTACAGTTTCCCTAGAAATTCTAACACCCATTTCTGTGGAAGTTCTTGACATCCGACTTCCAGATAACTGACAACATTGATGCGTCATCATACATCAAATAAAAGCCTGTATTTACCTTGCTGTACTAAAACCTCCCTTATATACTCTGCGCTGTGTGCGTGTGTAAAACTGTCATCCTTGAGTTGAATTTCCTTTCTGTTGTCATGCACATTAACAGTATCCACCATCGATAAAATATAATACAAATCTTCACTTTCCTACATTACTAAATGCACGGTCAGGGACCACATGCAATACCTCCACGGACCACCAGTTGAAAACCCATGATGTAGGCAACAGTGTAGTCACTGTAGTTAATAATTATGGGATTCAATGGGTTTCCCACATGTAAAGTTTAGAACACTGTCCATTCTGCTACCACTACAGACACTACACTGTGCGTTTAGCAAGACTGACTACAGTAATGTTCTAATCAATGTGGAAAGGGATGGTCATGGCATTTTAGATCAGGGCACATACATTTTCTCCAGGGGTACCCTTCTTTAAAAATCAGGGGTACCCTTCTTTAAAAATCAACATCTCCCTTAACAGGCTAAAATCGCTCCATTCCCATTGAAAAGCATTGCAGAATCCGCCGCATAGGCAGAATCAAAGTTCGGTGTGACCGTGTATTTTGAGGCCAATACTTAATTTTGAGGCCAATGCTTAATTAATACTCAAGTAAAATTGTTAATACAGGCCTCTTACTTGACAAAAAAAGTATTTCTACGTTGTGCTATTGCTACTTCTACATCTGTGTCACATTTTTTTCAGAAAACTGACTCAACTTAACAAAAAACAAATCTGCGTACTTCTTCCACCACTGGTTAAAGCACTGATTCAATGGCTTGGGGGTGTGTCAGCTCGGACACGCCTCGCGCACGCATCTGAAATCACTTTGGGCGGGGAGTTGGGCCTTTAGGAGGCAAACATCAGCCTCCTGGTGGCGCTAGAACAGGCCCATGTGAAAAATGGGTGCAGGGCAGAGGTACTGCTCTGGCATCCAGGGAGTGTGTGCGCACACTTTGGCTGCCATCAAGCCAACAGTGTCAGAGATTAGCGGTCCACAGACGGAACCACGGACAGACGGACGCCGGACGGGGTGCAAATCATGGTATCGGCCACGCCTTTCGGCATGGCGGAAACAAATATGTTGTGTCAGGGACCTCCATACAAGATTTGTGAATATTTTTTTTAGCAGGTCTACAAGCTCTCGCGTCGCATTGTGAGCTTGTAGATCTGCCATTTTCAAATAGCCATGATATATAGTTTTAACCCATTAAGACCGGGGACGCATCTGTGTCGCATTTTTTGATTTGTGCTAAAAAGTATCATTTTACAGTTTGAGCTATTCTAAAATAGCAGATATACAAGCTCATAGCGCGTCACCGAGTGCCGCGCTATGAGCTTGTAGATCTGCTATTTTTGAAAAATCGTGGAAATGTGTGCAAATCTTTGAATACATATTCTTTCAAAGCTATTTTTTAAAACTCAAATCTTTGCTTCTGGGGGTCCCTCGAACAACGTATTTTGAGATGGGGGTCCGCGGCCAAATACATAACATTTTGGGGGTCCTTGACTATTATGAAAAAGTTTGAGAACCACTGATATAGCAACATACGTTTTTGTTTTTTTTTACTGTTGGGGTTTAGAAGAAATTTGTAGAATCGTCCTCAGGTCTTAATGGGTTAAAGTGGTAAAAATGATGTTGATTAAGTAGTCATTTTGCTGGGAGCGGCGTGGAACCTTCCCAAGGATCCCTGGGGGCCCCCGGCCCCCACTTTGAGAACCACTGCCATGGAAGACCGGCATGTGCGCTATGTCGGTATTAAATCTTCATACAGCAAATCTTATGTTCAGGCCTGTGACTATCAAAATATGACGTGAAGCTTTGACCAATTAAGCCCTATATACTTTGTCCAAAAATAATTGATCTAGAAGCTCATAGCAATGCGTTGTGAGCTTGATAATTTGATGTTTTGTGAAACAAATGTGAATTTATTTTGTTATACTGTTAACCCTTTGAAACCTGGAACGCATCTGTGTCACTTTTTGATTTGAGCTAAAAAGCATTATTTTACACTTTGGCTATTCAAAAATAGCAGATATACAAGCTCATAGCGCGGCACCGAGTGCCGCGATACGAGCTTGTAGATATTTGAAAATATTTGCAAATTAATATATTTATATTATTTTAAAGTGAACATTTTTAACTCAAATCTTTGCTTCTGGGGGTCCCTGGAACAAAATGCATTGAGATTTTGAGGCGGCCAAATACATATAATTGTGGGGGTCCTTGACATGAAAAGGTTTGAGAACAACTGATATAGAAACAAGTTTTTCAGAATCTTAATGGGTTAATAAAAAAAAAGATTATGAGCCCAAAATAGGGACTCCAGGGTTTATGTGGTTAAGACCCAAGACCTCAGAACAACTCTGTATTAGAACGGAAAAGTGTATTTTGTGAAAATGGCTGAATCAGGTTTTCCTAACCTCTATCCAGATTAATCCTCAATTCATTCTCATCATCCTCTTGGAATGAGATGCCAAAGACCCAAACATCGCCAACAATTGATGTCAACAAAACTACAAGAGAGGGGTGTGTGATTCAAACTCGGTTTTCCTACTTACACCAACAAATAAAAATCTTGACACACTTTGGAAGGTGTGAAATTAATCCAAGTTTACTTCTATGGATAGTGAAGAATTTGTTTTTTTATGGGGGAAATTAAAGGTTTGATTGCAAAGCCCCTGAAGGTTTCTTTATCGCTCTATTCTTCAATGGGGTTAGTCATGCACGGAGAAGGTGCTTAGAACTTTGCAAAAGGCTGGAAGGAACTCACTCTCTCAGAACCTTTTGTTGGGGGGTTTACCTCTTAAAACCGTTGCCCTAAACGTTGGTGACCCCCCCCCCCTACCCCCACCCTACCTACCCGAGTCAAAAGTTTCTCCCGACATCAAACTTGGGATTATCTTTTGATTTCCTTTTAGGTAAAAAGGAGAGCCGTAAGCCCACGGCTCTGGGTTCTGACCGAGCAAAGGAGGAGGCGGAAGGATTGTTAAGTCACCTATCGTGATGGGTTACCTCTCCTGTCAAGAGAATTGTTTTTCTTCCACATGCTAATTAGCAGTATCTTCCACTCATCCAAAACCTATAGCCAACCCACCCCCTACCCCCAGCCCAGCTTTCTTAAACCCGGTCCTCTTCCTCTTCCTCTGACCCTGTGCTTTACCCTGTGCATCGCTCACTCCTTCACCCTTCTCCCTGGCTCCAGGCTGTGGGGGGACAGAGTCTGTCAAATAGACTGTAAAAATATATATTAATTAAAATAAAAAGGAGGAAAAAATAAATTTGGACACATGGAACGGTGACGTCTGTCATTGGCAGTGGTGTAAAGTAACTAAGTACATTTACTCAAGTACAGTACTTTTTTGACATATTTTTACTTTACTTTACCCATCTACAAGCTTGTAGATTTTTGTTGAACGTTTCACTGAAGAGTTCAAGTGGTTAATGGCTCTTTTTTTTTTAATGGATGAGGAGGTATTCCCAGGTGTAATTAATGCCAGAGAACAAAACATGTTACCTACAGAACTTATTTTCTGCATAAATTGAAAACTCCATGGTTAAAAAAACAACAACATTGGAATCTCAATTGATTGAATATTATTTTGACTTTTTTTAAAGTACAGCAGTTAAAGTGTGCTCCTCGGAACACAGTCATTGCCAATTGGAATGGGATCTGAAATATCTGACTCGTATATCTTGATCACATGACCCCAGAGATGATGTGTACCAATTTGTGAGAGTTTTGGACCAAAAAAATGTATATATGAGTAGTAGGGATGAGTAACGTAAGGGTTTTATCCAATAAAATAAAATCTGAGTAACGTTTGGACAGGTAGAAATGTAGACATGTGGAAATGTTTAGCAAAAGTCCGCCTCATGGTGGCGCTATAACAGGCCGATGTGAAAAACTTGGGTCAGAGGTTCTTCATTGGCCTCCCGGGAGTGTGTGTGCAAAGTTTCACACCTAGTTGTTGACACACACACACACACACACACACACACACACACACAAAACGGCCGTCCGGCCTGGCGGAGACAAAAAAAAAAAAAAGGTGTTGATGACTTATTACCAACCTTAACTGGCTTGCAGAATCGCTCTAAAAACCCCGGATTTATAAGGTTTATAGGGATCAAAAAGCACACAAGCATCCCGTGCAAAGAGGGTAGAACATTTCAAAGCGGTAGCCGGTAAAACCTTCGGAGAAGAATGAAATAGTAATGTACTGTATGTGTCAGTTGAAAGGATGGCTGCTGGAAATATGGCTGTGGTTCGTGGCAGGCCTGCAGTGAGAGAGAGGGGTCAAATGAAGCCAAGAGGAGACATCATAATTCATATGCAGACCCATTGCCCAGTGGGGCTCTTTATTGACAGCGAAAGCCTTGTATCTGCACTGAAGGCTGTAACTACATCCACATCTGTACCGCTATAAATCCAACAAAACAGCCAGCTACTCTGGAAACAGGGTTTTGTGGAAAAATAAGAGTTGGAGACGTTACTTTGAAAACATTCGCTTTTCATTCTATGAAACTGCATGGTGGGTGAAACATGCACGTATGTGACTTCAGAGAAATACTGTACATTGGCCTGCATCTAAAGATCAGTATTTGACATGCACATACATTGTACATTTGAAGTGTAATACACATAAGGATTTCTTTAAATCCTTCAGTAACTGAAATTCAATAATACAGACATTACATTTACTTACATTAACCTACATTGAACCCGGTGTCCCTATTTTGGGTCATGTCATTATAGCCGAACATTTTCAAAACATTTCAAATAATATATAATAATAATATATCTACACGCATATCTGTAAGTTCACAATGCGTCGCATTGGTATCCACTATTTAAAAAATAGGGCTTAAGTGGTTAATGTTGTGAGTTTCACGACGCACAACAAAATGTTGTCGACTCTTACCGACATTTCTTTCGTGCGCAAAGCTATCTCCCTTTCACTCAAAATGATAATTCAAAGTCTTATTTTCTGAGACGCTGACACAGATATGATAAGAAATATAATGCTTTATGTCTGGTAGCGACATTAACAAAAAAAAGAAGAAGCAAAATCTCCCATTTCTCAGGGAACAGACGCGTCTCGCACGCAGTGTGAGATCAGGGAACATGGCCGCTACGCTGTGGCTCGCCTGCTACCATCAATCAGGCCCCAAATGGCTTCCCTGACACTCCCACCACTCATTTTGCAGTGTGCCTTATGTGACCACCATCTTGAAAATAGCACTATGGTGGGGGGGAGAAAAAATAAATGGATGAAGAGGAAGGGTGTTTTTTAGTTGTTTTTTTTTTTAACAAAGGAGTACGGAGGGTTAAAATCACTGCCAAATGTTCCCTTAACAATAGGATTCCAAACACATCATCTGGCGAGGTGGGCTTTCGACACGGTCCAGGTGCGCGCCAGCAGCAAGCGAGCGAGCTAGCCCACTTGTCAATATTGCACATTTGAAATCTTCGACACGCATTCTCCCCCTATCGCAAAAACGCCCTCCTTCGTTTTCATGCTCCTCTCTCTCTCCATCTCCCCTTTCCCCCTCCCTCCGCCACCCTCCCCATGAGCCATGCAGAGGCCAGAGTCAGATTTACAACAACTGTCAAAGTCAGGGATGACAGATAAATTAATCTTCTCTTCATGAGTTTACATCCTAGGCATCTGTGCTGCTGATCTGGCCCCTAACAAGCGCCGGGTCTCGGCGAGCTGTCTTTTAAAGCTGATGTTTTCATGGCCAGAGATGAATTACCCTGTCATGAGAATCTATTTATACAGCAGTTAGAGGGTGGGGCTCTGGATCCAGGACAGCAAGATTTCGTGGGTTGAGGTCCCCTTGAAGCATCTGTTAAATCTGGTTCTGTCAGACACACGTCAGCACCGGCTCCGTGCTCGGAGCGGGCTTTTTTTGCCGTTGCAATTCCCCTCACAGCCGTGGACGTATTGTTTCTCTTTAGACTTTAGCCCGGCTGTTCCTAACCTGCGACTGACCCCATCCCTCGAATGTGGCGGCTTTTTTTTTTAGCTCTGGACCACTAGCGTATTTTTGAGCAATCCTCAATCCCACCTCCCCGCAAAAATATTTATTTACTATATAAGAAGGCAGATGACAATCATTTTTATTTATTTATTTATATATTGTATTTTTTAATCAATATTTAACGTTGATGATCTGAAGGATGGAATTATGCTTAGTTGTATGCCGGTGTCACTTACCCAAAATAGACGATAGCCGATCTACATGCTCAAACTATTTGTGTGCGACACTGCAAGCGGCAAAGTATAACAAGCCGTCATCATTTCATTTCAAAACTTTTTTCCCACATTACGCCTATTTGTTAAAAAACGTTCTTACATTTGATGGATTTTTTGCCCCCTATGGACTGATTGATTGATTGATGGATGGGATTTATTTGAATGTTATGTTTAAAAATAGAAATACAAATACAATACAATGCATTCACTGAAATAACACGTCGAGGATAAAAACACAATACATTCAGAGACTTATTTCTATTGTGGTGCTTGGTCTTGTACTTGGACCGTTTGTAATTGTGCCATGGACCACTAGTGGTCCGTGTACCACTGGTTGAGAAACGGTGCTCTAATCCAGAGTTTTCCAGAGTGAGGCCAATTCTTGCCTTGATTGTGGCTCCATTAGTGGAATTACATTTGCCTGGGTGTGGGCATGTAGAGTAAATGTAAATTCACATTCATCAACCCAGAGCCAGTGAGCGGGTGCAGCGTGCAAGTGGATGTGATCGCCCCCCCGGCCCGCCCGCCCGCACCATTATCCAACTCAAACAAACCCAGTGGCTGTAAATGCTGCAGGTCCCACAGGGGCCAAACTAGGCTTAATGGACAGACAGGTATATTTTGACAAGGCAATGGGATATCTTTCAGTCATTGGCTAGAAACACACCAGTGGTTAATTATGGACTGAAAGCACAAGGCCTCGAGACAAAGGCTTTGGGAGTAGAGAGGAGCGTGCAGGGTTGAATGCCATGTAATCATGTGGGTCCATTTGTACACTTTTTTTTTTTTTTTTTTTTTCACACAGAACCAGAGATAACGTGATCCGAAGATTTACTGCTCCATTCACTTCCTGGTTAACTAATTACTTAAAAATGCTGTATCTCGGCTCCTGTGTACTTTCTTTTTTTACTATGTATTTTTGGCCGAGACATGCTATTTTCAAAGGCGGACAACAAATGTCAACGAGGTCGCGATGACCTCGTTGACATTTGTGAAACCACAAAGTGAAACCCTCAGTGATTAGCAACCATCAGCGGATCGATCATACTGGAGATAAATATTCTGTGACTACTTGAAAAATTTAGAAAATCGAAAAATCTCTGGCAGTAGGTGAGTGTTTTAGTGTATACACTCTGGCAGTTATATATATTTTTGTAGGTTGCAACATTTATGTTAGTATGTTATTCCTGTCAGCATAATATTTGTATTATTTACCTAAAATAGTCAAAACATTTGCATTAGCACAATGTGTAAACATAGTTCTTAACCACTTTCAACCTGGCATCTACATTTTGGGCATGTTTTCAGAACAACATTTCACACATTTTCGAAAATAGCTAAAAGACCTACAAGCTCCCTAGGCGCCGGCTATTTTTGCTGTGTGACATCGTCTTAAAGGGGAATACCACTCATTTTCAACAATGAACTATGTTCACAGGGTGTACTTTTGGCTGAGGGGGCGGAGCCAAAAGTACACCCTGCGTATGTCACTGATCACATGACCTTAATCAATTATCCAGTTCTAGGCAACATAGAAGGGGGGGGACTTTTTTCTTATTTCCACACAACAGCTCTAAGGTGTATTAAAGACATAGTTTAAAGTTGAAAATGAGTGGTATTCCCCTTAAGATGAAGTATAAAATAGGGCTTAAGTGGTTAAAGTGTAAAGTCTGTACACTGGTGAAACATCAAGTACATAGTATGCAGTATGTAGTATGTACTATGTTGTGCGTTGAGTGTAGTGCACTAGTCCCTGAATGTGCTGATGAAATCCTCTCTCCATTGACTTTCCTGTTCCACCCACTCTCTCGGTTTCTCTGTCTCTCCCTCTCTCTCTCTCGCTCTCTCTCCGTGTAATTCATCTTAAAATGGATTGCTCTGTCACCTGTACTAACACTTCACTGAGAGCAGCCATCAATACTTTTTGTCAAAAACTGCACGCCGCGCCAGACATGTCATCAATCACCATTTACATAAAACAAAGAGCTTTCTATATGACTGCCACTCAGAGAGACGGCTGTGGCGTTTCCTACGGGTTGTTGGGAGATAAAAGGGAGCCGTTTCATAGGTCTACAGAGACACTGAACTGCACACGTCAGGGCTCTCCATGTGCTGTCAATTTCAGACCGATTGCTATTGGATCGCAAACAGTGGGCAATAAATCAATGGGCGGAGGGGGCACTATACGATCCAATCCATATAGGACCCCGAGGTGAGCCGTTAAGGCCCTATGGCTTTGAAGACCGGCCTCTAAATGAATATACAGCTGGCCCATTTTTAACGTTTATAAAAACGGCACCGATGGGAAAACGTTGCTGCCATAATGGTTACGGAGAGAGAGTAGAGTTCATAGCCAGACGAATCAGTCAAAAGCTTAAGTACAACAAAACGTAAACGGCGGGCCTTAATGACGGGAACGCGGCGGTGACATACGATAGCTTCATCAGGGTCTGCGGTGCATCCAACGTTCTGTGTCCACCTGTGTTTGGACAAGTGGAGGAGCTGTCCCCCCCTGCCCCCCCTCCCCCGCAACAGCTCCCACCCATCCTAGCAAGACTAACATAAGCCTGCTTTGATATAACACACACACACACACACACACACACACACACACACGCACACACACACACACACACACACACACACACTTGAATAACTATACTTCTGAGGACGTCAACATTTTAGGACGATACTTTTAACCAAAAATAAATCAAGCATAACCCATAAACAACATACCTAACCTCTAAATGTCTAATCCCAACCCTAACCCCAAACTGAACCTTTTCCCAACTCTAAAAATCTGTTTTAAAACAACCATTTCTCTTGTGAGGTCCAGGAAAAATGGTCCTCCCAATGTCTATTTCTCAAATTCTACTATACTGATTGGGACATTTGACCCTCACAAGTATAGTAATACAAATACAAGTACACACACGCACACACACACAGGTCAGCCAGGGTTGGCTTGCACACTCACAGTGCTTGACACCTCAAAGAAAGGAAGATTTCATGCCATTTATTTAATAGAAGAAATATGGTAATATTTTTTTCATAATGGTTCCTACTCCTCGAACAGTTCTCCGGAAAAAACGAAAGGAATGCATTAAACAGGCCAAACATTCTGAGATAATCTGTTGAACCTATACCACTACTTTGGAAATAATGCATTAAGAGCTACAAACTGATTTACTACTGAGACTAACGCGATTCCTTCCATTTTTGCCGTTTTTTAAGTCACTGAAATGCTTACCTTGAACCCAACGTAAACATACCCACGCGGAGTGCATGTCAACACGCAGGCAGTCACTCGCGCACATGCATACGTGGACACGCGCGTGCACTAAGAATTCAATTTGGAAACCATCATTGGGAGCGCGGGAGGAGGACAGGAAAGTCATATTGCTATAATGCTCAGATTATCAATCATCCTGACGTTTTATTGGCTTTATCGCTGTACATACCATTAAAATGATGTCTGGCCCAGATTGTCAGGGGGGCAAACATTAAACAGGCCGGGATTAAAATGCAGATCCCAAACAACTTTCCCTCTGCTGCTGAAATTGCACAGGACTAGCGCCGAGGCAGCTGACTTTGGATGCCGCTGTCAAAAGACGAGACATCAACAACACAGCGCCGGGCCTGACGAACAGACAGATAGTGTCACACTCAGGAAATGCGGAGTCTTCCCCCCCTATTTATCACACGCACGGTAGTCAGTCAATGCACTAAAAGAGTGATAACAAATGAGGAGCAGGAACATCTATTAATCTCCCCTTGCAGTCCTAATCAGACATCATTGGCAAGCTCCTTAGCGCTTAGAATGATATGCGGCTCGCCCACTCCTCGTGGAGAAAATGTATTAATACCACCACTTGCGCTATTAAAAGTAATTTTGGTGGCTCTGAAGCGGCGAGGAAAGCAAATATCCATATTTCAAAAGATTCCTGACAGTTAAAAGGTTGTTACTGGACGTTTAAATGCTAGCGCTGCTGCCAAGCGGGCGAGCAGAACCATAAAGCAAAAAGGAAATATCTCCTCTCTCGCAACCTTTTAATCAAAAGGCACGCAAAGCAAAACGCACAACCCCCGCCACCTGTGTACAGGATGAAAAATACGATAAAGAATGTTTTACTTTTACTCTCCTTTCTCTGAACTGATTAATAGTTGCAAAACATAGCACAACTCTTTTTTTCCACCAAATGTTTTATTGTATGAGTTGGGTGCTAATCATGGACTTGCTTAAAGCAAAAGTTGAATGGAAAGGTCAATAGTAAGGCTGCAACTGTCGATAATTTACTGAACGATTATTCTATAAATTACTTTTTTGATTAATCAAATAATCAATTAAGCACTTATTGTATACTTTGCTGCACAATAATGATGCTACTTTGCCGCACAATGATGCTCCCAACGTGTTGTATGCGTGGCGCCTTGTGAGCATGTAGATGGGCTATTTTCACCATAGTTTTATTGTTTTTAATTTGTTTTGGACATCTTAAATAGTACACAGTCTCAGTTTGGAAGCACATCTGGACCAGTGTTGCCATGTCTGCTTATTATTATTATTAAGCAACTTTGGGCTTGTTTTTCTGTAAAGTTGCTTGTAAATATTGGTAGTTGCGGATTGCAGTTTTTTGGGCTTGCTGTGTGTAGTTGCTTATTTGGGTTTGCTTCCTAATGATTTTTAAACCAGTGGCTCTCAAGCATTTTCAAATCAAGGACACCCAAATTAATATATATTTCTTTGGAAAAAGCTACTAGCTAGACGCGTTGTGATCTTGTAGCCGATTTCTCTTGCTAAATCAGGCAACACTGATCTGGACAGGAACAATTTTGCAAAAAAGCCATTAATGCGATTGGAAGATGTCTGTCGCGATGGCGTCCTGACCTGCTGCAGCAAAGAGCGACGTTTTCCTTTTTTGCTGCTCCTCTTCTGAGAACAAGGCGTGGACATTTCAAATCCATACCGAGTTCTGTCTCAATCACCTCATTGTGGACTGACTCTTGACTTGGAGGGGAGGGGGGTTTACAGTGACTCATAACATATTTAACATTGTCCATCTGCGGATGGCAAACAATGTTGGCCTTTCTATCCAAGTGAGGAGTCTATAGATGTCTGTCACTTTCTAACAATACGCTCTGTTCACAAAACATTAGGCCCAACAGCTTTCTGGCTTATTAAAAGAAAAGGAATTATGATATCATCGCCTGCCAGGCCTATTACGGCACGCTGGAATAAAACACACTGTGTGCGACCGTAGCAGCTGAACAAACCCAGTGCTCTGTTTAATTTCCAAATCTCTTACATACATAGTTAAATATAAAATGATCTATGGGGGCTTAGCGATGCACATGAAGAGGTCCTGCCTCGGTCGCGTTATTCAGACTCACTCCAGCCATGGGTTTGAATTGAGTGAATTCAGAGCGCGTTGTTTCCTTGGTTGTCACTTGGTTGTGCATCGTGTTGCGCATTGAAAATACCCACATCTACAAGCTCTGAAAGCTTGTATATCGGCTATTTCCTGGTGTGCGACACCGTCACGCAACTCAGTATAAATCGGAGCTTTACTCTTTGTTTGAGATGAATGTGTGAAAGATGGATTTTAAAGACAGGCGAAGACATAAATTCAGCAATTTCCTGCATTCCTCCCTTTTACTGATGGCACTTATTAATAACGAGCAATCGCGCCATGTGACCGACGCCCCACTCCTTTCGAGGGGAGATCCGCCGTTTCCATACAGAGGGGCACACACACAGTGAAGCGCCTGACCACATTAATATGGAAATGACAGTAATAAGCGATGACATGTCCCTTAATTGAATGATAGACAGGAGTTTAGAACATTAAATGCCCTTGATAATGAAAGGCTCCTTATTCTCCGGGAATGAGCGGACGGACATGCAAACAATCTAAAGAACACACAGGTCTCATGACCAAACACGAGATGTTCTGACTGTCTGTGTTATTTCCTCATTAGGAATGAATCTCCCCCTCCAGCCTGTCATACCACAGTGGGTTCACTGAAGTTTCACTTCACACACACACACACCGGCCAAACTCATATCAAGCAACATCTGCCAAGCAGCTTAGTACTTCGTAAACACTTATTTGAATGCTTGGGTCTCTGGTTTCGATCACCGAAATAGGCTAAACGTGTCCTCCTGTTGCGCGAACCTTGTCAGGATCAGCGTCAAACGAAATAGGTTACAATTGTAGAAATAGGGAGTTGTATATCAAAATTGTTTTGGCCGCATGTGCTAGCAATCATATGCTAACCATCGCTAATACTGCACTGTCATAGTGCCGAAGGAAATGTAGAATTTCAAACATCTAAAAGTGTCAGATCACCGTCAAACGAAATAGGTTACAATTGTAGAAATAGGGAGTTGTGTATCAAAATTATTTTGGCCGCATGTGCTAGCACTCATATGCTAACCGTCGCTAATACTGCACTGTCATAGTGCCAAAGGAAATGTTGAATTTCAAACATCTAAAAGTGTCAGATCAGCGTCAAACGAAATAGGTTACAATTGTAGAAATAGGAGTTGTATATCAAAATTGTTTTGGCCATGTGCTACGTAGCACTCATATGCTAACCATCGCTAATACTGCACTGTCATAGTGCTGAAGGAAATGTTGAATTTCAAAACCCGGGCACATGTCTCTCTGTATGGAGACTTTGTGGCCTGTCAAAGAGGGGCTTGTGCTTTCGTGTAACCTAATCCCCCAAAAGAGAAGATGTATATAAACTGGGCAAGATATTTTTTTGTTCTCCACACAAAAGAGAGAGGGGGAAACAGCTTGGAATGAAACTCCACGCGTGCTATTCTCTCTACACCACTGTCTTTGTGAATGAGAGAGGAGGCTGGTAATCCAAGTCTAATAGACAGAATGGGAGGTGGGAGAAGTAGGGGACTGGGTCAGACTCACACACTCACTCTCTCTCTCTCTCTCCCTCTCCCTCTCTCTCTCCCCGACTCCCTCCCTCTCTCTCTTCCTCCCACCTCGCTGTTCCCTCCAATTACTGACAGACAGCAGACAGAGGAGGGAGAGGGAAATGAGCCTGAAATATTCATATTTTTCTCTGAACGTTATTAAATCCTGACAAAGTAAAAAGGGAGGAAATGAAGGTGGTTTCAAATTTTGACAATGAATCAAAACTGACAAGACACTCAACTGATGTGAAAACACAGGCTGTCCGTATCATCATACCCGAGACAAAATAGGACGTCCCTCTCCTCTCTCCCGGAGTCACAAAAGAGATTTATTACTGAAAAGACACAAATTGACATTCTCAAAAACGATTGTTCGGCGGCAGAAATCCTCTTCCTATAGCACCAAATTAGCCGGCCCAGTGGCATCGTCTAATCCTTAAAGCAGAAGCAAAAATTCACACTGGCACCAATCATCAACCGAGCCAATGAAAATAGCAAGCGTGGTACAACTCAGATTACTCGATCTGCAGTCAATCAATGGAAAGCAAATCCCTTCAAATCCTTGATGGCTGCAGCGCGCTCATCCACCAAACACATCCATCATCTCAGAGGTTGTCAGTAGGTCACTGATGGTTCTAATATAAAAGACAACCTCTTAAAGCCCTGCATCCAACAGAAAATGACCAAAACACACAAAAAGACATGGATTCCCAGAATTCAGAATTCAAGAAACCATATTCAAAGTAAACGTTTTGTTGTTTTTTTGTATTTGTATTGTATTGCTCAAAAGGGATATTTCCCTTTCAAACATGTTTGTGGTCATTTTATCACCTACTCAGGCTTGTGTGAGCACCCCAGACAGCGTTTAAGTTGCTTGATTCAGTATTTAGATATTTAACATTCATTTTATCAGACACACCCCCTTCCCATATAAACCTAACTCCATTTTAAACCATGTTAGATTCATTGAAAACACACGTCCTTTGTTCTGGTGTTTGATATTGTCCTTCTAATGTGTGAGGTGGCCGTGTTTTTTCAATAACTTTTTTCATTTATTTTAAGTAATTAAAATGGAGTTTGAAGTTACAATGGGTTTATGTAGGAAGGGGGTGTATCTGATAAAGTGAATATCAAAGGTCTAAATACTGAATCAAGCAAGGTAAAAAACTGTCTGGGGTGCTCACAAAAGCCAGAGTAGACGGTCAAATGACCCCAAACATGTTTGAAAGTGAAATATCTCTTTAAGCCTTATTTAAAAAATAGCTGATCTATAAGACAAGTCCATAATGTATCTCGGTGTGTTGTACTATGTATGCTATTATAAACAAAATGACCCAAAAATAAAGTGGCTAATGAATGTATGGCTTGCAGACAAGTGTGTCTGCAACATATGTGTCACAGATCACATGCAGATGGACGGCGTGGATTGAGATGCTCTTAGCGCTGATCTAAAAATCAGATCTGCACAAAATGCTCAGAAATGGAGAAAATAACTGAATTTAAGGTTAAACGCAAACAATAAGGGTTGGCAATTGCCATCCCCTGGGACACCAAATTAAACTACCCTGTTATTACCATTATAAGGATTGTTATTGCATGCACATAACAACATTTCAATTTGCAGGTTCAGATTCCTATGAATTCATAACAGAGTAGAAGAAATGTCTTCAATTGCCAGAGCTCTCCCACTATTCTTTTTATTTGTATTTCCCAGTCAAAACACTGCACTCTTGCATCACCTCCTCATGAGAAATTTGGTCTTACAAACCCTTCCCTCGCTTCCGGATATTCTTTTAAACTCTGGGCACCTCGAGCATCCTGCACCAGGCTCTGTACAGACTTCAAAAACACACCTCATGAAAAAATCAGGAGGGCCTGTCTGACATGTGTCCCCCTGCCCTGATGGCATGCCAAACACCAAAGGCCGGCATTGATTTTCTGTAACGCCGGGTCGGATTAGCCCTCTACAGGGATTAGCTGCCTGTGTGCAAGGCCTCGGGATTCGCTATAAAACTAATAATTAATTTAAACAGCAGCCAGGTCCGTTGGAAGGATAGACACTCGCTACGCGTTCTCCCAGCATGATGGGGGCCCCGAGTATGAGTGACGGACTGTCTAGCGGCTCTATTGAAGGGAGAACCGCGTGCGTGCGTGCGTGCGTGCGTAGGCCCGTGTTCGACTTGGCTCTGACAAAAAAAAACACACACACATTTGCAGTGGTGGAAAAAGTACTCAAATGTTTTACTTAAGTAAAAGTGTCAATACTGCAATGTAGAAGTACTCTGTTACAAGTAAAAGTCCGGAATTCTAAATTGAATTGAGTAAAAGTACAAAAGTATTGGTATCAAAATGTACTTAAAGTACCAAAAGTAAAAATACTAAAATATTTGAAAATAGCAGATCTACAAGCTCACAACGCGTCGCGATGTGACGCGTTGTGAGCTTGTAGATCTGCTATTTTCAAATAGCCTATGTATAAAATAGGGCTAAAGTGGTTGATGTATGTTTTATAATGTAATAATTTATATCTGAAAAGTAACTAGTAACTAAAGTTTTCAAATAATTGTAGTGGAGTAAAAGTACAATATTTGCCTCTGAGATGTAGTGGAGTAGAAGTAAAAGGATAGGAAATTGGAAAGAATCAAGTAAAGTACAAATACCTCAAAATTGTACTTAAGTACAGTACTTAAGTAAATGTACTTAGTTACTTTCCACCACTGCATGACATCTGATGATTACTTGCCCGGTGACACTCTCCAGTTATGCTGCCTATAGCTGTGGCCCAAGACAGCCGCCATTCATCTTAGGAAAAAAGGGGTTCGACTTGCAGATTAATGACTGCGCAAGTGGCCGCGTAATAACAATACAACCGAGAGGGGAGAAGGTACTTAGCCTCTATGAATGAAAGCGTTTGACTTAAAACTTTCCAGTGTGGAGGCCGGCCAGCACTGTGGAGGCAAACGGCTTAACCTGATTGACAGCCATGTCACTAGCCCATTAAGATTGATGGGGAGGTGCTTAACAGACATGAGGGAAAGCCAACACTGCCCTTTGTTTGGGCTTTCACACTCTACACTATGCGTGAACCCCCCGACAGAAGGTCAGGAAGATTATACATCAACCTTTTCAAAAATAGCCAATCTACAAGCTCACAGCGTGAGCAATAGATTGGCTATTTTCTGTTTAAAAAAAAGTATAAAAAGGGGAATTTTACTTTAAAACACTTCTGGGGTCATTTGGACGTCTACTCAGGCTTTTGCGTGCACCCCAGACACCTTTTAAGTTGCTTGATTCAATAGTTAGATTTGTATATAATATTTAATATCAATTTCATCAGACACGCCCCCTTCCCATATAAACCACTGAAAACACGCGTCCCTGGTTCTGGCGACTGATATTGTCCTTCTAATGCGTGAGGGGGCCGTGTTTTAAATACAGGTAATTTAATTTAATCTATTTTAAATATTAATGTATTCTATTTTAAAAACACAGCCCCCTCGTGCATTAGAAGGACACTATCAGTCACCAGAACCAAGGACGCGTGTTTTCACTCAATCTAACATGGTTAAAATGGAGTTTGAAGTTGATCAAATGAATATCAAATATCTAAATATTGAATCAAGCAACCAAACAACTGTCTGGGGGTTGCACACAAAAGTCTGAGTAGACGTTAAAATGAACCCCAGAAGTGTTTTTAAAGTGAAATACCCCTTTAAGAGGTTAAGATTGATGGGAAGGTGCTTGACAGACATGATGAGATTGATAGGGAGGTGCTTTAACAGACATGAGGAGAGCCAACACAGCTCTTTGTTTGGGCTTTTCACGCTCACACTCTGTGTGAACTCCCCCGACAGAAGGTCAGGAAGATATACAGTGTACTACTGCAAGTGTAGACCTGCACGTTGCTCATAGTCAGGCCTTGTGAGGATAACGGCACAGAGGATCCATTCATGAAATTCATACACAAGGAGAGGAGCTGCCTCGGGATCATCAATACAACAGCCACAACCTACTATGCAACGTTTTATATGGTGGCACAATAGACAAATTATTTGAAAAAGTTGTGAATATGCTCTTGCTGACCTTCATTTTGAATATTGATACTAGTGTATTGTATGTGTGATGTGTGTATATACACTAGTGTTGATTTTGACAGCAAATTTTGATTTAGTTTGTGTCATATTTTAGTCATCTGAAATGTTTTAGTTTTTGTCTAGTTTTAGTCGACTAAATATCATAAGGTTATAGTGGACTAAATCTACAGTTGATTTAGTCCACTAAAATGTATTTTGGCGGTGCCGTGATGGCGTCGTAATAGCTGATTTTACACTTGGTTGCATGCTGAAAATAGCCGATCTACAAGCTCACAACGCGTCGCAGCGCAACGCGTTATGAGCTTGTATATCTGCTATTTTCAGAGCGCAACACCCAAGCGTCTTGTAGTTCTACTGGATCTCTTCTCCACTAGTCCCTCACTAACATTTTAGTCTAGTTTTTATTTGTTGAAATTGTCAATATACTTAGTCTTAGTTTTAGTCGTCATAGCTTAGTTTTTATTTTGTTTTTATTTAGTTTTCGTCAGTGAAAAAAGGTCGTAGACGAGCATTTTTCGTCATAGTTTTAGTCGACGAAATCAACACTGATATACACACACACACACACCCTTTCCCTCTCCCCTTCCTTAATCATTTTAATTGAACCTTTTCTCTTTTTCTCATTTAAATGCAAATGTTTGAGACCTACAAAACATGATCAATTAGGGACGCCGATTCCTACAGTTGCTGTTATGTATGTATTTGTGTATAGGCCTACATTATTACTTCAGATTTGTTAGTGTCCTATGTTTCAACCGGTTTTTTTTACATGTTTTGTAACAGAGTTGTCCTTTTTTTTCCACAAAGGGCGGGCTAGCGCAACTTTGGAATCTGGAAGGGACAGATGGATCACCGTCCCAAAAAAACTCCCTTCCGTCCACTCCCATTATATCTCCTTGAGAAAAACCCGCGGATCTTTTTTTCTTTTTACGTGGTGAAAACGAGCCATTTTCGGCGCGCGATCACTCCGCAATGGCGAATGTTATTGTTCCAGGCGTTAGCCTGGACCATCCACCACCGTACACCAGTGGTTCTCAAACTTTTTCATGCCAAGGACCCCCAAATTGATATGCAAATCTACAAGCTCGTAGCGCGGCACTCGGTGCCGCGCTACGAGCTTGTAGATCTGCTATTTTTGAATAGCCAAACTATAAAATATACGTACATTGTAACGCTTTATTAACTAATATTGCTGGGGACCCCCTGGTATCCCCCCAAGGACCCCTGGGGGTCCCCGGACCCCACTTTGAGAACCAATGTCGTACACACAGCCATTGTTTACATCCGGGTGCTCGTCGTCGATTCTACAGCTCTAAACAGCCCAGCGTAAATGGTAAGAACGCCGACACTAGATGTAAACCTGTTTTAACACATTGACCGCCGGGCCCGTAGTTCTACGGGCCGTTAAATCCAACGGTTAAGCGCCGATCCCGTAGCCTACGGGCTGTGGTGCTTTTTCCTTTTTTTTTTTTTTTTCTAGGGGGACCATTTTCAGTGTAACACCACCCGATGTCGACCGGAAGTGCGATCACGTTTTTTGTTTCCCGTCTGTCTCCATTCTAAGTCGTACACAAAAACCCCTGTAAAAGCCCCTGTAAACATGTAGTTTTTCATCCTCGCATTTCCCATGTTAACATAAACGATCAGAACTCAAACATGGCGGCTCCGTTTGACACGTGGTTTGGACTGGTAGACGCAGGGAGATGTCCGCGATGTTTACAAACAGTGCACAGCTCAATCTTAAGGATTTTAACAAGATCTATGGTGACGTGAAAAAAAAAAAAAACAACAATAAAACGTTGGCACTGGTGAGTACATTATGAGATTAACCTCTGGCGGTCAATGTGTTAATAAACCTCTGGCACCGAATGTGTTAAAAACCAATAAAATTTGTTAAAGAGAAAAACAAGGCTCATTCAAACTTCAAACGAAGAAGACGCACCAGCCACACACTCGGTTGCGATGCATCAATTTATTGACATAAAAACCAACGTTTTAACGTTTTCAGCTGGCCATGGTTGCCTTAGAAATGTTTTTCACATTTTCGATGACAGTGCCACCACATGCAATGCATGAGCGTTAGAACCACTAGCAAGTACACAACAACATATAATTACAGCTAAATAATGACGATATACTCTAAAATAAAAAACATATGCATTCTGAGTGAGTAAAAAGTATGAAAATACGTTCAAACACAAAGCTGATGAATACAAATAGTTCAGGGTAATCAGTGGTGGAAGTACTCCTCATGTAGAGCAGTAGAAGTTCAAATGATCGAAAATTGGAAAAAACGTAAATAAATAAACAATAATGAAGTAAAAGTACGTCAAAACTGTACTTAAGTACAGTGCTTGAGTAAATGTACTTAGTTACTTTCCACCACTGGAGACCATCTCCTCCCCAGCTTTACCTCGGCTGCCACAGACATGGGACGCTTTCATCTGACTGACACACAAACAGGCCTCAGATCACAAAGTCTACAACAGACTCTGTCGGGCCCTGCCTGCCTGCCTGCCTGGCCTGCCCGTTCATGTACGTTCTGTGCTCCCGCGAGGACCCACCACCCAACCCCACCGCCCTCCTCCTCCTCCTCCCTTCCCCTTCTTCGTCTTCCCTTTATCCCCTCCTTCCTGCTCCATCTTCTGCCCTCCCTCCTCCTACTCTGCGTCTTCTTCCTCCTCAATACGGTTTGGTGTTTTGAAGCGTCTGTGTGAGTACAGACGAGGTTTTTGAGGTTTCAGAGGACCCAAGGGTCCCCGGGCTTCCAGACAGAGAGCGAGAGAAAAGAAAGGAAACTCTGCTGTGTGCCCCCGAGTACAAAAGCTCATCTCACCACCAATCACCCCCACTGGGGAGGGGGGTGGTGGGGGGGGGATTGAGGCTCCTAAACATCACCAAACGTCTGGACAGACGAGAGAGGAGGCTAAGAAGATCAGAAGGCCTGTTTGGTCTGTTGTCAGCTTCTAGCTGAGCTCTCGAGAGTTTCAAACAGAGAGGTCGGTTGTAGAACAGAGTCGACGTGGTTTATCCTAATGGTCAGATTAAGTGTTTTATGAGAGGAAAAATGCAAAAAATAAAAGAGCGTATGTGCCATACATATACTGCAGGCCCCGCAAAATGGAGGAGTTGTTTCAACTAGTTTTTTTCCAGCAGAGAGACATGTCAGCAGCCTCGGACATGAAACATGCCGTTGCTGTTTCTTATCTCAATATGTGCCTGGGTGGAAAAGTGAGGCAACAGCTCACTGATGTCTTGCAGCCTGCCTGACCATTAAAACATATTTCCACGCTGATGGATGTCATCTGTAACTTTGCCCTTGATTCCTGAGGTCACTCCCGACTGCGCTGATGTCTAAAACTTACTTTCCCTTCTTTGCAAAGGGAACGAGTAACAAACGCATAAACAAGTACAACTAAGAAGAAAATGAGGTTAAAGGGATAGATGGAACAGGAGGGGATATAGAGTGGATGTTATCCCTCGCAGATTGTTGCTAATAAACCAAAGATCAAGTTCTAGAGATGGTGGCTTGGAAGGACAGTCAACGTTTTTTTTTTCTCCTCCTTTTTACAAGTGAAAGCTGTGAAAGAAGTGAGTGAGTTTATCTGAAATGGAAACTGGGAAATGAGTTACAGCTGTGTTGGGAATGTGGCACAGCTGTCCAGGGCCAAAAGATGGTTTAAGAATTCTACAGGGATGTAGAATAAGAATAGGAATCACCCACGAAGAGCTGGATGGAGACGGAGGGCCCGAGACTTGCAAAGCAAGCAAATTAGGGAGTCCGCATGTAGTTTATCACTCCACGGGTGGCAAAACCACGCTTAAACATGACTCAAAACATAAAGGGGGTTAAGGGGTTATTATTTCAGGGCTCGCTTTTTTGTGGATATGTACGAGCAAATTCTTTTAATAATTACGAGGCCTCTCCAAGGACTGCTCATTCTAATGACAGGGTTCCAACGGCATTTTACTGTGGCGTGATTTATTCATCTACTGACAACGTTTATCACGTGGCCCTCTTTAAAAAACCTCGAGAAAAAAAAAGAGCTCAAAACATGGCAAAAACCCGCAATCATTCTCTCAAATCTTGGCGTCGATACGCACATGTATCTGTCTTCACTTTTCAACCCTGCACTCTCCAGGAGAAACTGTGGGAGATTGAGAGCCATGAAGCGACCAAAAACTGCCTAGACCATACCAAAGGGGAACTCCTTTGTTCCTCTTCCAAAAACCCGGCTCCAAACCTTTTTTCCCCTCCATTTGGGACTCGTCCAAGGGAAGTAAGAAGCATGGCTTGCCCTTCTCCGTGCTCTTTTCTAATATGTTCCATGCCTTCCAGTTGCTTACATCATCAATCTGGAGGGTGGCTAAAGTGTGATGGGGTGAACATAAACGGTGCTTGAGTTATGGACTAACAGAGACACAGGTTGTGTCTTGAACATTATAAGCAGGCTCGCTCTCCAAACTCTGATCCCTCTTCTTCTTCGCCGATACGACAGGAGGGTGAAACAAATGCTAATGGCTGACCGTTATCCCGCAGTGACTTTGCATGTGTGTCCTCTGTTTAAAATCAGCGCTCGAGAGGAAGACGAACACAGGGAAGCGGCCGTCTTTGCCGCGTCGAAGTGTGCCCTTACCGCCGACTTCAAGCCATCAGTCAGTCAGTCGAGTGCCAGTTCTAATCATCTCCCCTTTTAATGCTCGCTTAAAAATGCACACCCTTGTGTCAAGACCTGACTACATATTAACTCTTCCCAAATCGCCTACTTACTAAACATGTCACTGATGAATTATACATCTGACAACCCCCGCCCCACCCCTCCTTCTCCTCCCTCACTCTCTCTCGCTCTCTCTCTCTCTCTCTCCCATATTTACATGGTATTTTCAGCAGCGTTTGTGGGTTGGCTGTAAAGTATTTAATAACTGTTTAAATATGTACAAAGAGTCAGGATCTTTCGCAGGAGCATGTACTGTAGAGTGGATGTTTATGAAGTATCAAAAGACTCCGCTGTGCCTATCAATAACGAGTGAGACATATGGATGGTTTGTTTTTCCACTTGTCAAAAAACAAGAAAACGGAGTAGGTCCACGTCCCGGGCCCCGTCGGGTCAAGCCATAAAGATCCATCACTCACTTTGTGCTCTCTGCTAAAATGCTAAGGAAACATATTGTAGACTTTAAGAGCCTTTTTATTCAGCCAGACTGTGTACTAAAACTAATTGGATTTCTGTCAATGGAAAAAATATATATCCCTGGGATAGCTTTGAACTCGATAGCTCTGACGAGTCCAACTGCACACGAGGGAGTGGGACCTCGCCACATGCCAAGCACCGGGGAGGAACATTAAATCGGTGGTCAACATAAAATATTAAAATAGCATGGTATCGAATTCTTTGAAAAATGATGTCAGGCCCGCTCATTATGTCCGGCAAGGGGTAGTGAATTGAGCTATATTTAGTGGGTGATAATTGAAATCATAGCTGTAGTCATTACCACTGACAAGTTTCTAAATAATACCCAATAAATCCTTCTCTTTTCGCGGCGGGGTCCCCGTGACAGCTGGCAGGGGCTGAAAAAAATATAAAGTACAGAAACAGAATCTCTTTTCTCTTTCTTTTGCTTTTCCTCTCTTCCTCCCTACACCCCCACCCCACCCCATCTCTCTCTCCGTCTCTCTCTCTCTCTCGCTCCCTCTCTCTTAGAGCCAATAAAATGTCAGCTTTTATTCTCCCCCTCCAAAGTGTTGGCTAGATGTCAGCAGACCCTTCTAAAGCTCCCACCACTGTGAGCTGAAGGCCTGTAAATCTCTGTGTCAGTGGCACGCCATCCGTCTCGGGATATACAATAAAAAATGTGACGCAGTCATAAAAGGAATGGCATCGGTGCCCAGTATATATAATGGTGAACAAAAGGAACATAAAGATGTTCCATTCCATTCACAATCCCCAAACCCACGAGATGGCCCTAGATTGGTGGTGGAGGTGGTGGTGGTGGTGGAGAGGGGGAGTCTGCGGAATGGTCTAGATTCTAGAAGGCTTGACGGATGATGGAGAGGCTACTGACAGTGATTTACACATGATTCCTCTGCCATCAGTGAGCTTTTTGTTGTGTTGTTACGGAGAGAAAGAGATTTATATACGATAAGAGGTGAAAAGGAGCTGTTGCAGATGAAAGCTGACTGACTGTACGACTTAAGGTCTACTCATTCGCACGACAACACAGTCAGAAGTAAAAACCATATATAGACACTGAAATATTTCATTCAGTATTTTGTGGTTTCAATTAACTGGTATGCAAAATAGGTCCTGATGTTTGTACACCGGGTGTTTCATAGCAGTGCATCTCGAGTTGTAAGTGATAATGAAGACACACACAGGTCAGCCACTCAAAACAAACGTTTAGCGTTTTAATTAATACTTGGACCTGGAGCATGTTAACCAGATACAAACATATACCTATTTTTAGCATTTTTATGTCATGCCTCTGTAGGAGGCAGAGAGCCATCTAGATTCAGACGAGAGACCGTGCCTGTGAGCTTGTGTATGTAGGACTGTGTGCACGACGTGTGGCCGGGGCTAATCTCACACAACACTTAACTGATCATAGCAAAAAAAAACGCTGCCAGTAGCCAAAAGGTTCACATATGTTTTGTGTGTTTTGAAATATTTCACTTTAATTTCATAATGGAAGCCGATGGCGGTCGGACTGGGCTGAAACCGTGCCCAAATATGGAGTCGTGCGTCACACAGATGACCCACGTCACAAGGCTGGCCACACGAAGCCTGAGATCCACATGAAGCCTCGTCTTGTTGTTTGGACAAGTTTGTCCTTTTTGTTTTTCATTTTTCTCTTTAGTAAACCTCCAACACACACAACCACATGCCTCCTCCGCTGATACACCAGCCGCTTCGCGGGAGAGCGTTATACGCACATGGGGACTCGCGGGCGATTCATCTTTTCTGATTAACCCTCTGATTAACCCGTCGCGCTATGAGCGAAAAATCTTGAAAATGTGTGCAAATCTTTGAATATCCGTTTTTCCGTAGCGAACATTTTAACTCTGTTACAACTTCTGGGGGGGTCCCTGGAACAAAATATTTTGAGATGGGGGTCCGCGGCCAAAATTCATATAATTTTGGGGGTCCTTGACATGAAAAAGTTTGAGAACCACTGATTATAGCAACATATTTTCTATTTTTTCCAAAAAACTAGGATTAAGAAGATATTTGTAGAATCCCCCCAGAAGCAAAGATTTGAGTTACAAATGTTTGTTTTAAAAATATATATATATTTTCATAGACGTGCTCAAATGTTCACGATTATTCAAAACAACCAAGTATTAGGAATTAGGAATTGCCAGTAGAGGCCGACCGTCCGATATATCAGTCACTATTTGACTGTATTGACAACAGGGGTATTATGAAACGATGTGTCCCGATTGTTTTATGTGTTTATATATTGGGGAGGGGGGGGGGGTACTCTCTGTACTCTCACACAGTAGAGAGAGAGAGAGTAGGGGAGTTGACATGCAGCAAATCCTCACGCCGCCGGGCTTGGGAATCGAACCTGGGACACGCTGTCAGGCTTCAAAGCCGTGACCAGTGTGTGTCCATAATGTTAAACCATTTTTAACCTGGCATCCCTATTTTTGGGCATGTCATTAATAGGCGAAAATTTTCAAAAGTAATTTATTACCAAATGCGGCATCGGTCCGGCTCTAATCACTAGTGCCGGACCGGACCAAACCGTGCCCCCGCTTCCCACCCATAAACGCTGCCAATTAAATGTGTTGGAGCACTCAAGAGGCATCATTACCAGGAATCGAACCCGAGTCTCTGCGGATTGCGCTTTACCTTAACGCCACCCAGACACCCCCCCCCCCCCCCCATCTTTGCATTTTATATTTAATTATAGCTTATAGGCCAACTGAGGTGAGGTAATGGATTCATTTTGGTCAACAAACCTCAATGTCTTTAATAGTTCTTCTTTGGTTGCAAATATTGGTGGACACACACACACACACACACGCACACACACACACACACACACACACACACACACACACACACACACACACACACACACACACACACACACACACACACACACACACACACACACACACACACACACACACACACACACACACACACACACACACACACACACACACACACACACACACACACACACAAAATGACCGCACACAACACAATGCATTTCAATGGACGCAGGGCATAATGAGGACCACATTTCTGTGGTTTGGCTGCAATGTGTGGGAGAAAAAATGTTTTCTATCAGATACAAGATTGCCATCTTACCAAAACAGAGAGTGCATGACTTGCCCTCAAGAAGGTTTAATAACTAATTTACGTATAGGCTTTTAAATGTCTCTCTTTTTTAGTTGGCTCGTGTTATATGTAGTTGTAAAAACGGTGGTCTTTCTTTGCACCAATCTCCAATACAGAGAGGACATTCTACAGCAGTGTGCTGCTGTTTTCAGTTTGTTTCATGGTTCCTTTTTTTTTATTGGAACATATTTGCATCAGATGTTTACCATTTGACCTTTGACAAGGCTCTTTCAACATTAAGCACACATACTGTACGTATATGGGCAAAAACAAGTAGCCATACATAAATATGAGATTTTATATTTTCAGTGTACATTAACACATTCACTGCCAGGTACTACGCATCCGTTTTTCTTAGCTTCTGCCAGTTATTTTTTTTCTAACCTTTTTAAGATTATTAACCACTTAACTCCTATTATACTTAGATCACCGGGGTCCCCCAGGGCTCTATACTAGGTCCGCAATTGTTTTAAAAAATTCTACACCAAATCACCAAAGTTATTTTCACCGAATGATGAAAATAGGTCACAGGTCAAGTGGTTAGGCCCCATTTCATACTTTGTGTTACCGATAGTGTCGAGCGACGAAAATAGCAAATCTTCAAACTCACAACCTGTCACATAAGTTCTGCTATTTCCCCCAGTTTCTGACACTTTTCGTTTCAGATTCAAACTGGTCTGTGACTGTGTGTATACGACCCACGGAACATTATCTGTGATTTTGAATTTCTAGTTTACCATGCTTAACCGAAGCCCCCCATGTTCTTGAAGGTTTTGGGGTGTTTCCCCCCCCCCCCCCCCCCACCACTGTCCTCCACAGACAAGAGAGTGTTTTCAGCAATTACTTTAAAGCAGAAATCCCGAAGTGAAGTCAAATTGAGAAGATGGAAAAATGAAGAGTACCCGTCCAATACACACAACATCGACTTCCATTTACCTACGCTCTCTGTCTCCCACAGCACAGCACGGTCCCGGGAGTAGTCCATCACTTAAGGAATAGAGCCGATTCCGACGAAAATTAAAAGGGCTGTGTTCAATATCACAGAAAATGATACGAAATAGCACAGCTTTTGATATGAATATGTGATTTCCTGCCCGGGCGGGTGTCTCTCTCTCATCTCTCCGGTTTAAATCTGTTAGGGCCGCTGGAGCTCGCATCCTCCTTAATTTATGAGACAGAGATCAGGTTATCCACACAGTATTGCTCTAAACAGGCCTGATAGATCGGATATATGGAATACATTTTCCTTAGCAGAAGCAAGAAGAACGCCATACGTGCACACGCCCACGCGAGCGCACACACACACACACACACCATATATACTCTCAGTTAACCCTTTAAGGCCGGGAAGGGAACGCACGTGTGTCATTTTAAGATTTCTTTGGCTACTATTCAAAAATAGCAGATATACAAGCTCATAGCGCGGCACCGAGTGCCTTATGAGCTTGTAGATCTGCTATTTTTAGAAAAATCTTGAAAATGTTTGCAAATCTTTTATATACATTTTTAACTCAAATCTTTGCTTCTGGGGGTCCCTGGAACAAAATATTTTTAGATGGGAGGGGGTCGGCGGACAAATACATATTATTTTGGGGGTCCTTGAAAAAAACCTTGATAATATAGCAACATAAGTAAAAAATAAAAATAAAATAAAACTTTAGGAAAAAAAACTGTTAGGATTTAGAAGACATTTGTAAATTTTAATGAGTTAAAAAGTTTTGCTTTAATAAAGTATATATATATATATATTCAAACTAAAGATTTGCACACATTTTGAAGATGTTTCAAAAAAATAGCAGATCTACAAGCTCTTGTATATCTGCTATTTTTGAATAGCCCAAAGAAATCTTAAAATGACACACAGATGCGTTCCCGGTCTTAAAGGGTTAAGTGATTTGAGGACTTCATACCCGGCAATGTTTCATATCCTCTCTCTCTCTCCCCTAACTGACACTTTATCTGCATACTGGCATCTATGCAGATTGAACACTCCGGCAAGACAATGACAGCCTCTCTCCATGTTGTCACTTCTGATTCCGGGACTGGGTCTAATGCCTCTTACTGGGGTTTTTTTCTGCCAATCGCAAGAAAAACAACCCCCCCCCTCTCCACCCCCCCACCCCCCCCCCTCCTCTAGCATCACCACCACCATCAAAATTGTCGCTGTCAGCTGGAGACCTTGTATGTCCAAAAAACGTTCCATTTCATGGAAATGGGAAATAAAATAACCTGTGTGCCAATGGATCCAATTGTGTAGTAATTATGTAGTCCACAAGCTTGTGTTAATACTTAGTTAAGTTAGTTAGATATTCATGTAAAACCCACAGACAGACTTTCACTTTCAACATTCCTCAAAAGTTAGCGGACATGACGCATCGCGATGCGACGCGGTGTGAGCTTGTAGATCGGCTATTTTTTTGCTACGTTTGTGTTGAGACTGTAGCGTGACGAAGAAGGGATTAATTTACAAAAACAAAAAAACATAAAAAGTTAAATAGGAACATACAAGGTTTCTGCCGGACAGCAACGAAAAAAATGCCCCGCCTCTACCTCGTCGAATTGCAAAAAAAGGAACACTTAATGCATGAGACACTCATTTGTCAATTAGCAGACCCCCCCCCACCGTCCCGTGTTGACACGCAGGGGGGCTTGAAAGACAAGAGCGTCGCCTGTGACGAATTAAGAGAGACAGATGAGTGAGGCATGAGCGGCGGCGTAATACCATAATGTGCTTTAGATATGAATATAAAACGACACCGCTGACAGGCCGTACAAGGTTTTATTTCATTTTCCTCAGTGTACCCAGGCCTCCCTACTTTGTCGTCTTTGTTCTCGTTTCATCAGAGTACTTACATCTCATTTTGACAGCCCGGGCGACGTTTAGTGCACTTTCGCTTTTTCAGAAAGAGGAGAAAAAAGAAAAAAAATTACTTGCGAGTTAGCATACTTGATTTGTCATTAAAATGCAAAACGGCCTGCCATCGTCGGGGAAAAGTCTACGTGTGTTGCGCACGCACATACAACACAGGTAGCTGGGGATCATCAGCAATGCAAAAGGACAATATGGACCCCCCCTCTTTTTGTACAGTGTCAGGAGGATATAAACGGCAGGCTGAATTTCAACTGAAAAGTTTTAATCCTGGGAGTCCATCTCCTCAGTGACAGTGTTGCCAGGTCTGCTTATTATTATTTCCCCCCAAGATTTTATTTGAAAATAGATGTAGATCTGCTATTTTCAAATAGCTGATGTATAGGTTTAAAGTGCTCATGTGGCCCATAGTCGCTTCTTTTGGGCTGGTTTTCCTAGACCTGGTTGCTTGTTTCTCTCGCAGAATCTGGCAACACTTGCATCTGCTGCATACATTTCTTACAACTCTCTGAGAGTAGAAGCAATGTTTCGCTGCACGTCAGGTCACAGCGTGAACAGGCCTACACTACAGCGACTAAGCCCAGTAAAGTTCACCGCAGCGCTAAACAGATGCAATATGTGGGGAACAGCCAATATCCAGACTGTTAGTGTCACAACCGATTTGGTTCGGCAGGAGCATGCAATTGGATTAGGGCTGTCAAACGAATATTCGATATTCAAATATTATTCGAATATTGGGAAAATATGTTTATTCGAATATGAAAATTAATATTTGAATATTAAAAAAATATATTTATTTTAATGTTTATTTGACAGGGACAATACAAAAAACAATGCATCAAGTTATAAAAACAAACAAAATATATGTTTTATTGGATCAGAGCACTCGATACATTGTTTTTTGTACCGTTTGTCCAAAAAAAAAGGAAAAAAAGAAATTTTGGAAACATTTTTTTATATATTTTTTTATAATGATAATAATAATAATATTCGAATATATTCGAATATCTGCCAATTTTTAAGACCAATATTCGAATATCATTTCTGAGGAAAGTTGACAACCCTAAATTGGATCAGTTGATTTCTTCTTCAGCCACTGATGGCACAGGTACAGCTGTCTTCAGTGCAAGGGATTGCTGACGTCTTTCATATCAAAAAGGTTCCTAAAAATATACGAGCTCCTATCTGCGGAACATTTTAATAGGGTGACTACAGTATGGTACTACGGTACTAATCTAGGCTCTGTAAAGTAAATTGTGACATAGTAAAATGTGATACTGGTGCTGGTGTAAAATTAGGATCTGATGACCACTTCGCTGATCTCATCTCTTGCCACTATTAAAAGTTAAATTTAGGGGCATGCCGGCAGATGACCTGATAGTGTGTCGGCCACAGGGTCACAACGTCCCTGGTTTGATTCCTGCTGGCTGGAGGCCTGTGTTGCATGTCCTTTATCCCGTCTCTCTAGTATCCAATTGAAATGACATTTTTAAAAAAAAGCTGAAGATATAGATTTTTTTTGTAAATGTCCAACAAAAGTATAATCTTTCCTTAAATCTCCCAGTGGAAAGATCCACCAGCTGTAGTTCTATTATTTGAAAACTTTAGTTACAAGTTACAAAAATACATACATTATTCAAACATTTTCACACTTTCACTTTGGTACTGTAAGTATATTTTGATGCCAATACTTTTGTACTTTTACTCTAAGATTATGAATACAGGCCAACATATGTCTACATTGTGGTATTGCTACTTTTACTAAAACAATGCTTGGAAGTGTTTAAGAGACAAAACTCACTTGTAACACATGGCAATGGCACTCAGGAAGATAGAAATCTTCATAATTGGTCCAACGGTTTTAATCACAGCATGCCCAAGGAAGGAAAGAGTTCAGGAGACGTTATAGTTATTGTGCATCTTCATATTTTATGCAAGTGCCAGTATATACACTGCTGTGTTCAACAGAATATGGATGGAATAACCAGGCTTCAGATTCCTGCTGGGGATACTTATTGTGAAAGTGGTGACAGATCTTGGTGAACCAGAGTAGACCTAACTGTCAGCTAGCATATACCATCATTTCGTGAACCCTGTCCTGTGCGTTGCCGTGATTTGTTTATCTCAATGCCATTTCACATCTTGGGGAGAGAGGTAGCGCTCTCTGCACAGTGTGATGGCATTCGTCGTATTACCCCGCAGACACGGAAAGGCCCCTCAAACCTCCTCCTGTCCGATGTGATGGTACAGTGGGGTAACGGATGCGAGGCCCCCGTCCGACGACAAGGTTAAAGTGGACACAGTCGGAGAGCGGGACTCGTGTCAGCGCCGGTGCCACGCGGTGTAAACGCGCACACCTGACCCGACACAAAAGTGGACAACGCAATAATATGCAAGCCCCGTCCCGGCCGTGACAAGGAGCCCTCACTGCGAGTCGACACTCCTCAACACATTGATAAGACACCCTGACAGCGCAGCACAGACAGAGGGAGAAGTGTAGGTGTGACAGGCTGCTACCACAACTTCATCCTTCCATTACCTGCCCACCAAGCCACTCGCACTTACGCTCACACAAACACAGACACACACAAACAATGGGGAGCGTGCGCACGCCCACGGATGCACGCCCCGCACGCGCGCACACACACACACACACAGAACCCAGAGCTCAGTTAAAGGTGCTGCAGTGCCTCTTCTCAATGTGACTCATTGTCAGCTTGCCGTGTGAGTGCTGTCAATTGAGCTGACAGAAATAAGCATATTAGCCACTACAATCTCCAGCAATGTCTCCCACTCCATTTGACTGAAACGGAGTGAAGAAGTGCTTCGTGCCAAAGGCAGTCCACTCCGTTTATCTGAAGTGTGACTTTGGTTGGTGGTGTCAGTTTCCGACTTGGGTTTGGTAGAGGTGACACTGAAACGGGGTCACGTCAATATCGGCGGTGTAAAGTAATTAAGTAGATTTACTCACGTGCTGTACTTAAGGACAATTTTATTTATGACTTGATACGTCTACTACAATACATCTCAAGCAAATGTTGTATTTTTTTACTCCACTACAATTTGACAGCTTTAATAGATCGCTGATTTCAATGATTCATAATTAATCAATTGAATTAATTAATCAATAAAAAATGGAAATTGTTCCAAAATAGCACAAGCTCACAATGTGTCGCATCACTTTATAGATGGTCTATTTTTGAACAGCCTAAATATAAAATAGGGCTTAATTGGTCACACACACACACACACACACACACACACGGCTGGCCATTCTGCATAATGAATACTTTTACTTTTGATACTTTAAACTGATCAAAAACAGTATGACCAAAGAGTTATATTAGAAATCTAAAATGCAAAAACGTAAGTAAAGAGTGTCGGGAGACTCAGGACAGTGTGAGGAGTATGGGGACAATAACCTTGGCTTAAATCCGGTGTTGGGGGGGAAAACAACTAAGAAACAGAAGGAACCATAACTAAAATGTGATTGAAAACTGTGTTCTGGAACAAAAATATCATGTTCAAATCTTACAATACAAGTTAAGTTAATTATGTTTCATTCATGTGAAAAAGCAGCTATTTAAAGTTTTGTTTCATGTAAAACCTTAGTCATCACTATCTGTCAGGCACCCTTACACGCTTTGATTTCTATCAGGTTGCCACCTGCCACATATAAGTACCTCACCACAGTCATCAAGGTCAGTGGTGGACAGTATCCAAGAACATTTACGAGTACTGTACTTAAGTTAAAAATAATTGACTATCTGTACTCTGCGCTGATTTACGCATTGTGAGCTAGTAGATCTGCTATTTTCACATCTGACTAGTCACTAAAGCCAACTGCCAATACTGCAGCCTACCCCTTTTAACCTAAATTAATTCTGTTCCTAACCAGTTCAGGAACTTTACTATGAACTGATAATGATAGTTTTCAAGCCCTGGAAAAGAAAACTAGTACATAGCTTTACATTTGTAGACATTTTGCCATGCAGGGTACGGACGTCCCTCTATTAAGCTGTGTGACAAGAGGACCTTTGTCCTTCATGTCCCTGGATCAGAACTACCAGGGGGGGGGCAATGCAACAGCTCTCCTTTAGCTGGTCACATGACATGACATGTCCAGTGGTTAATTGAGTTTCAAATCTCTACCCAGCCAGTGGTGGAAGAAGTGCTCAGACGTTTGGACTTCAAGTCAAAAGTCAAAGACTTAAAGGTAGGGTAAGTGGATTTGTTTTGGATTTGGATTTGCGTTGGTTAAAATAATTGTTAAATAGCTCTATATTCTGATAGTACTCATTGCTATAGAGTGTTTGTTCAGTATTATGAGTCTCCTTGTCTCTCCACCTCTTTATTAAACAGAAAATGCATTTTCGTTTCAGTTCCATTTCCAATTTTATCCAACCAGGACAGAGAACTCAATCAGGATATAGATTAAACAAGTGAAATTGGAAGTGATGACACTAAGAAATGAGCATGCAAAATTGGAACTGGAACACTATACAAATTAAGCTTAAAAATGGGTACTTTCTCCTGATTGGCTGAGATTTTGACACCTACCGAAAAATGTATTTTCTGTTTATTAACACATTGGGTGCCAGAGGTTTATTAAAATATTATACTTTGAGTGCCAGGACTTTTTAAACATTTTGAACCTTTTTCAAGTAGTCACAAAATATTTTCAGTGATCACCGTCCTCACGGTGATCCCCTCATTACACACATACAGGTCTCGTACAATCGGGGGGAAAAAATTTAAAACATTCGGAAATCCATTCCATAGTTGCAGCCAGTTCAAAATAGTTAAATTAACATTGTAAAAAAAAAAAGTGCACAGGAGCCGAGATACAGGTTTTTGAAGTCATAAGTTAACCAGGAGGTGGATTGGAGTCTAAATCTTGTAGGAGTGATATTTCCTGTTGCTGTGAAGAAAAAAATAAAAAAAAAAAATAAAAAAAAAAGTAATTTTTTTTTTTTTTTTTTTTTAAACCGTATATATACGGTTTTGGCACTCAACGTTAGTATGCGCAAAACCGTATATATACGGTTTTGGCACCCAATGTGTTAAAGAGCTGGAGAGACAGGGAGACATCTGTTACTGAAAAAACACTCTATAGCAATGATTACTATCAGAATATAGTATTTTAACCTTTTAACAAAATACTTTTTGTTTTAACCAAAAAATATCACTTACCCTACCTTTAAGTACAAAGGTATTGCCATCAAAATATACTTTGTGTAGTAAAAAGTTAAAGTACTCAAGATGCAGAATGTCCCATTTAAGAATCATATATCATGTTATTGGTCTTGGATGTTATACGTCGTCAGCTTTTCAAAAATAGCAGATCTACATCAACCACTTGAACCCTGGTACCCTATTCGGGGGGGGGGGCATTAGCTGAAAATAGCACACAAAATAGCTCACATCGATGTGAGCTTGTATATCGGCTATTTCTGCAAAGAGGTTTGGTGTAGAGGGAAAAAAAGAGCCAACGGTCAAGTTTACTAAGTACTGAGGGTTAAATGTCTGAAAAATACACATGAGCATGAATAGGATCCAAGTCCCCAAGACTTGTTTTGTGATATCCTTTTAGCCCAAGTGTGCTACTGTACTCTAGGCCTGTCCCCGACTAAGGATTTGTATAGTGAATTTTTTTTTTTGCACGATTCGACAGAGATTGGCAGTTGGCAGTTGAATCAGTCTGATTCGACTGCCAACCTCTCAGTCAAATCATGCAAAAAAGATGTTATGCAATAGAGGAACATTCCATTTGGGCTGTAGGGGTGCTTAGTGTCTGATTTAACATATACTTGCTTGGTTTCTCCCAATAAATCATGATGTATATCCTATTTTTGGCAAACTGTTAGTTAATTAATATAACAAACTAGGCCAATCTCTCAGTCGAATAAATTAAAAAAATATATATATATATATATATGAAAAACGTTTTTCTTTTTTTTGTCATAATTCGACTAAAAGATTGGCAGTCGACTCAGACACCCCTCGACTGATTAGTCGACTATTCGAATAATTGGGGTCAAGCCTACTGTACTCCCATACCGTTTACATTTTTCACTAATAAAGTGTTCAATCAATCAATTAAAATACAAAGTATTAATAAAAAAGATCATGTGTAAACAAACAAACGAAAAACATGAATTTACACAACACTGATGATAGTGCTGTCAAACAAGTCTATGAAGCGATCTATGAAATGTATGAATACGTTTAATCTGCAACACACATTTTTGGGGATCCCTGCTTCATCGGTTTCTCCTTGCCCTGAAATACATTGAAGAGCCCTGCTATACACACACATTAAGTATGTTTACATAAAATGATGACATTGCTTTGAGGTTTTACTCATAAGAACTCAATATGAAACATTTAAATGTACTTTGTATATTATGTGAGGGCGTTGAATCTACCATGTAATACCAACATATTCCCCACCAGCAAATCATCAATCAATACAACAAGCAATATCAACCCCAAATGGGGGTGGGTTCTGCCTCTCTCCCCAGAACGTCCTTTGATGTTCAGTAATGATATCTGACATCTAAAGATGCCCCCTTAACCCGAAATTGAAAATGTATAATGAATTAGTAATAACTCAGTTATAAATATTTGATTTTGAACATCCCAAGTTCCTAACCTGACACATTCTGGGGCAAGATAACATAATGCTGGGCTTGATCTCCCTTAACCCTTTAAGACCAGGAACGCATCTCTGTCATTGTAAGATTTATTTGGCTATTCAAAAATGGCAGATATACAAGCACGTAGCGCGGCACCGAGTGCCGTGCTACGAGCTTGTAGATCTGCTATTTTTTGAAAAATCGTGAAATGTGTGCAAATCTTTGAATATATTTTTTTTAAAGCGAAAATTTTTTACTCTCTTACAACTTCAAAATATTTTGAGATGGGGGGTCCACGGCCATACTGATATTATAGCAAATATGTTTTTTCAAAAAACTGATTTAGAAGACATTTGTAGAATCCCCAGAAGCAAAGTTTTGAGTTACAAATGTTCGCTTTATACTAGATACATATATCCAAAGATTTGCACACAATTTAAAAAAAATATAGCAGATCTATAAGCTCATAGATGACTGCGTTCCAGGTCTTAATGGGTTAAACCAACACATATTATTTCTCAAATCAGCTTTCATAAAGCCGATGGGAGAATCTTCTTTCCTGCATGTCCATCCCGGTAACTACACAAGAGTCTGACAGATTACTCTGTTCCAAGCAAACGTAGCGCGTTATGATACCATGGATTACAGTCTGTTTAAAGAACAGTTAAGAGGCGAAGCGCTTTGGTTATCAAAGATATTAATGCCCAGATGGCTTCCAAAGTGCACAGAGCACTTATTGATAGGTATACCATCGCTGCATCATCTGTGTTATCAGTACAACTAGCCTAACCTAAATAGCTCAGGGATAACATGAAGGAAAACCAGCCAGAAACCTGCTCTAGCTATGGATAGAGCTGTCACGGTCATGAAATCTTACTTGATGATTAAATGTCATACAAATGTGTGCGATTAACGATTTAATTGTGTTTGTGGCATTGAACATTGAAACATGTACATAAAAATTACATTTCTGTTTGCCTGTTAGGCTTTATAAAAAAAATTGCACAGGCCTCTTCCTTTGATTTTGTCGGTAGTAAAACAAAAACTCCTCTCTAAATGTTTAACGATTTCCTACTGTATACTTGGAATATATCCAAAGAACTTTGTACAGACAACAAACCAGACTAAAATCTTGGACTTTGGACTTCTTCAAGCCAGGAGAGTTGTTGCGCTATGTTGGAAAAACATGGATGCCCCAACATTAAGGATGTGGCACAGGGAACTTATGTCGGTCTGGAAAGACTAACATATATAGTTAGGGGTAAGCAGAATGAGTTTGCCCAGCTTTGGGAAACATACATGAATGTTATGGAGATCATTACTTAAGAGAAAATGAAACTGAAAACTATATTTCATATGGTAAAGAAAGTGTAAACAATGTGATACTTTTTTTATGTTTTGAATTGCAAGTGCAAGGGTGTATATGTGTATGATAGTGTATGTCCTGTGTGTCACAAAAAGTCAATACAAATATTATTTAAAAAAATATTTCCTACTCGAGGCACCCAGAGTGCTTAGCCGATAAGAGAGCTAAAACGCGAGGTGCATCGCTGGGAAGAGCGCTCTGTCTCTTCCAGGCAGAAAGGCGCTGGAAGCTCAAAAAACACTTTGTGTGCTACTACGGTTGTAGTATAAGAATGAGAACTTTTGGAGCACTGTGGAGAGAAAACACGCAGTGCTGTGTCTTCTCCAAGTGTGGTGTGTGCAGGGCCAGGCCTACAGGTAGAACATCGCATATACAGGTACATACACACGTAGATATCGCATTGGCTACTCTAATTGTATATACTGGCAACAGGGCTGGGGACATGTTTACAGTGAAACCTCTGACGTCTGTATGGCCATGGCATCTTTAGAAGAATTATTGAGACACCTGCCCTCCGAGTACAAAGTGACTTGACTGAATACCGGAGATGGATAAATGAACATGAGTCAGCCGGTAATTACATGAGATATCACAGATTACTTAATCATTATCGAGCTGCTTCCTCGTTGTAACCACTTTAATAGCACTTCAAAAAACAATATGGAACACCCTGTGACCATCAAGTCTAACGCTGATTGAAAAACAGAGTGTAGTTTGCACATTTTGCCCAATTACCTTTGTTTGGCACTCGAGGAGGCAATCATGTTTGAAAGCTGGAGTAAATGTATGCCCTCGACAGATGAAAAGGTTAATCAAGACCCGTACAAACCAATGCTCGCTTTCCAATCGCAGCGGTTCATTAGGAATATTAATGCCCCGATAAGCACACAATTATGCACGGCACATTGGGGCAGTGGTGGGATTTAAGCAATTATTAGCGTGACAAGACCGCAGCGCAAAGCAAATCAATTAAATGGAAGAACCCACATTTCAGGGCAGGCAAGAGATAACCGCTTCGAGGCAAACAATTTTCACGTGACAAAAACGCTCGCCCGTTCAAAAGTCGCCGTGGCCTGACAGGTCAAGGAACGGGTTGAGAAACAAAATACCTCATCTGTGTCATTTTAGATTTCTTTGAGCTATTAAAAAATAGCAGATCTACCGAGTGCCGCGCTATGAGCTTGTAGATCTGCTATTTTAGAAAAATCGTGAAAATGCTTGCCAATCTTTGAATATATATATTATATTATATTATTATAAGTTTTTTTTACTAAAATCTTTGCTTCTGGGGGTCTCTGGAACAACATATTTTGAGATGGGGGTCCGCGGCCAAATACATATCATGTTGTGGTCCTTGACATGAAAACCACTGATATTATAGCAACAACAAGTTTTTTCTTAGGATTTTTGTTTAGAAATTTTCAAAAAATAGCAGATCAACAAGCTCGTTGTTGAGCTTGTAGATCTGCTATTTTTTGAAAAGCCCAAAGAAATCTTAAAATGACACAGATGCGTTCTCGGTCTGAAAGGGTTAATTGCCAGGTCTACTGACATCCCCAATGAATCAACCTGCCATTTGATCATCCCTCACACCCTGTCAAGAGGAATCTTTTCTTTCTATTTGCCCCTGCATTAGCGTGTCACGTTGTTGATTGATCAGGCCTTTTATCCTGCCCCCCGGTGTAGCACCGGCCACCCCCCAACCTCCGGTTCTGATGATACTCTGACCACCTCGTAAACAATGTACACATTAGTGCAGTGGTTCTCAAAGTGGGATCCGAGGAACCCCCAGGGGTCCTTGAGGGGGGTTTCAGGCGGTCCCAAACAAAACCATTTAATATAGTATCAAAATCAGTTTAACCACTTTAACTTTAACCCTAGCAGCGATTTGAAAATAGCCGATCTACAAGCTCATGACACGTTGCGATGTGACGCGTTGTTAGCTTGTACATCTACTATTTTCAAAATATCTTGAAAAAAGGTTGGACATTTTTTTTATATTTTTGAAATATTTAACATCAACAAATCTTGCAAGAGGGGCCCTGGAACTAAATCTTTTCCAATGGGGGTCTGCGTCCAAATACATATTAAAGAAAACTGCTGCATTAGTGCACAGATGCATTCTGCTTGCAAGCAGAGGGCTCTACATTGGAAAACTTGAGATTACGTTGCCACAAGGTATACTGCTCTAACCTTTACTGAATTATAGTAATACATTCAATGTAAATGTGTACATTTCCATTTAACAAACTAGCACTAATAGGCTTTATTCAGAAAAGGGCGTGGTGAGTGTCTCCGCTGTGCAGTTGTAAAGAAGCATGTCAAGTTCTAAACTAAATTGCAGGGGGGGGGGTATCAAAACAAAACTCATGTATTTAACTGTCCGTAGCCATTACATTTTCTCCCAAAAGTGCAGATTATGCATAGTAGTGAAGGTTGTCTGTCATTACAGGAATAAAACGTTCGCAAACATGTCCCCGCCTACACGGTTACACATTGGTGAAAGATTTAGCACAACAGCAACAATCCTTTCTCCAGGTAATTCAGTGTTGTCATCGGTTCAACTCGAACTGTGCATCAGTCATCATCACTTCCTACTCAGTAAAATGCTGAGTGTATAAATGGAACCAAAAGGGGCCTTTTGTACACTCTAGAGAGTTACAGTAAATTAACACTCAGGATTCCATATTGTGTCTCCCACAGTACCTGAGCTGATTGAAGCTGAGATCCAGTCTTCTTGCCAGCTGCCCATATCTGTCACCAAGGAAGTCAGGGATGTCTTTACAGTCATGTCCAATGAAGGAAACCTTAAAGAAACGACACAGAGAGAGTTTATTGGCTTTAAAGCAGTGGTTCTAAAAACTTTTTTCATGTCAAGGGCCCCAAATGTATATGTATTTGGCCACGGGCACCCATCTGAAAATGTGATGCGATGCGAGTGCGAACTAGCCAACAACAACTCGGGACTCTTCTTGAATCGCTGCCCTCTAGGCCAGGGGTGGGCAACTTTGATGATGGAGAGGGCCACTATATTTCCACACTCACTCCACAGGGCCCCATGATTGCATATACTATACATATACACCTCTTATCTCCGTATTTTAACTTTTTTCATAAATTAATGCCGTACTTCACCATTCTGTCACACAAAAATAGCAAAAATAGCAGATCTACAAGCTCAAAACGTGTCGCGGTGCGACGCGTTTTGAGCTTGTAGATCTGCTATTTTTGCTACTTTTGAATCGGAATCCTGATTTAGTTTTGCTATTATTTTCATTGGAATCCTGAAAAGTAATGTTTTTATTTAATTTCATATGCATTTAGTTATACTTGTGTTAACTTTATGTACCTAAAATACATTGGACAAAAAGACAATATAATTTTTATACTAGTCATTAAGCTACTAATATAGACTGAAGCAATTAAAGCGGGTCATGTTTGCATGTTTGGAATTGTAACAGCTGAAATCAATAATATATCATTTATCCGATATTAACCTGTGGGCCGCATTAAGTGAAGATGGGGCCGCATGTGGCCCCCGGGCCGCCAGTTGCCCATGTATGCTCTAGACCCTCCTGTCTAGCATCAGGGTCTTCTTGCAGCTCTGCAATGTTGTTGGCGCCGCTGTTGCGCCGTAGTGTGTCTACATAGGTGACACACTACGTTGAAGACGCGCGCCTCTTTCCCTGCCTGGCTGTACCTTGGGACTTGTCTCCCACAGTGTCAGTTTGCTTGCCAGTTGCCACCAGATATGGGTGACTGACGCAGTGCCCAGCCAGCCTCATCCTTCTTTCTCTGACAGGTCCAAGTTTCTATGCGAACACAATTGGCCCCGTGTTCGGGGAAGGGAAGCCGGGCGTGGGGAGGGTGATACTGGTCACTGGTCACTGCTCATACTCCTACGGATTGGGGCGGCACCTGTCAGCGGGGAGTGTTGGGCGGGAGGATTAGGGCGAAGGCTCTACGTCCTCCCGGTGGGGGCTCCTCACTGGCAGGTGAGTCAGTAGGATACAACAGCAGTGACAACACAGAAATGTGTGTGGGGAGGAATCAATTGGCATAACGACTAAATTGTGGAGAAAAAGGGGGTAAACATAATTGGCTACTCTTAATTTAAAATAAAATGAAAATAGCAACATTTAGAAATGTGTAACACAAATATTCTCTTCTGGGGGTCCCTGGCACAAAACATTTTCAGATGTGGGGTCCGCAGCCAAATATATATCAATGAGGTGGTCCTAGGCACACAAATGTTTGAGAACTACTGAGGTCTTAATGGGTTTAAGTGGTTAAACATTTTGATGCCATGTTAACTCATTTAGCTGGGGACCCCCTGGAACCCCCTCTAGGACCCCAGGGGGTCCCCGGACCCCACTTTGAGAACCACTGCTTTATGTTAAGACGTAATTGCTTGGTAAGCATGACAACACTGTTTTGGACTGCAAAGGGAGCACAAACAAAACATTACATGCTTTACATGGAACTACCACTTGGTATTGGCTGTATACAGTAATGCAGGAACATGACACTTAGAGGGGACCCCCAGGGGTCCTTGTGGGGGTCCCAGGGGGTCCCCAGCAAAGTTAGTAAAAATCAGTTTAACCACTTTGACCTACGCGCTCACAAGTTTGTGTCACGATGTGACGCGTTGTGAGCTTGTAGATCTGCTATTCTCAAACAAATCTTGAAAATAAATGTGCACATTTTGGAATATTTTTTACATTTTAACAACGCAAACCTTGTATGGGGGTTCCTGGCACAAAATATTTCCAGATGGAGGTCCACGTCCATTTACATATTAATTTGGGGGTCCTAGACATGCAAAAGTTTGAGAACCACTGATTTATAATACTATAGGGAGGATGAGTCACTGGTTCTAGAGACAGGTTATGTCTGCCAGTCAGTTAATTCTGCATGCTATAGAGCACCAAAGTCTGACGTAATTTACACATCCTACCTGGTTTGCGGTTTTCCACCCCCCGTTCTGAATCCCCATAGACGTCTTTAATATCCCGTCAAATAAGAACTGTGTTCCAAAAATAAACAAATGACCCCGGCGG
The DNA here is from genome assembly GCF_963280865.1 of Gymnoscopelus braueri. Taxonomy (NCBI): domain Eukaryota; kingdom Metazoa; phylum Chordata; class Actinopteri; order Myctophiformes; family Myctophidae; genus Gymnoscopelus; species Gymnoscopelus braueri. Next base: position 44,883,439 of record NC_137619.1, read on the forward strand.
TTTGACTCTTATGGATGTGAAGCATCAACTGACGGTGAGAAAACGCTAATGTTACTTCCACCGAATTAGTTAAATATTCGCCAGAAACAGACTGTATCAAATATGAGTGACTGACTATCATAAACGATACAGAGCCACCTCCCTGACAATATCGCCGAGACAGTTTGTTTATTTTTGCACAATTCTTATATGAGACGATTCTAAGATGACCCAATGTTATTCTCCATAAAGAAATTACTTTACGAACCAGGGGATGAACGAGTGACGTCAGGACTTCTGAACTCTATAGGGATGCTAAAGTACCTACCCACCCAGCATAACACAATTATTTATACTATATTTATACTCAAACATTTTTATGTCAAGGACCCCCAAATTAATATGTATATGGCCCTGGACCCCCATTGTAAAAAAGATATTTTGTGCCTGGGACCCCCAATACAAGATGTGTGTTGTTAAAATGTTTCAAAAATGTTCAACATTTTGAAAATAGCGGATCTCTTCGATCTACGTGTCGCTGCATTGTGAGCTTGTAGATTAGCTATTCTGAAATAGCCCATGTATATAGGGTTAAAGACATGCGAGTAGTTAACCTGATTTTGATGGTATGTTAACTCATTTAGCTCTGGGACCTCCTGGGACCCATTCGAGGACCCCTGGGGGTCCCCGAACCCCACTTTGAGAACCCCTGCTATACACACATTATTATATCGTCTGTGTTTCACAGTGAGAAGAACAGAATGGTCTTATTATTTCAGAAACCTTCACAAATACAGCATGCCAGTTCCCTGCAACCATATAATGCATACACACAGGTAGTGCTGGAAAAAAGTACTACATTTCTTTACTTAAGTAAAAGTATCAACACTGCCAAGTAGAAACATGAAGATGACCTGACAAGTAAAAGTCAGGTCATCAAAATTTACTTGAGTAAAAGTACAAAAGTACCAAAAGTTAAAGTACTCATTATGCAGAATGTCCAGTTTCTTTTGAAAATCAGAGCAGATTTTTCAAATAGCCAAAAGTTGGCAAATAGCCAAAGTTTAAATACGGCTGAAGTGGTTAATGTAGACCTATGTTTTGTAATAATATAAATCTGCAAAGTAACTAGTAACTAAAGTTTTCAAATAATTGTAGTGGAGTAAAAGTACAATATTTGCCTCCGAGATGTAGTGGGGTAGAACGTAGAAGTTAAAGAATTGAAAATTGGAAATATTCCAGTAAAGTAAGAGTACCCCAAAACTGTACTCAAGTACAGTACTTGAGTAAATGTACTTAGTTACTTTCACTTTCCACCACCACAACATACAGGCAGGCTCAAAGCACTGACTAGTGTGAGAAAGCTAAGTCACATGACATGAGTCAGACTCAGAACGAGGGAAAGTTGCTGGTGCATTCCTCCTCTGCGCACAACAAGAAAACTACATTTATGCTCAGTTCTTAAAGAAAAACAACAACGACATGACACTAAAACAAACAAACCAACAGACAGACAGAAACTGGAGGGAGTAAACATAAACTTACTTGCGTGCCATTCAATGCGACCACTGATTCGCTGCGTGCCATAACTTTCTGATGATGATGATGATGATGATGAGACACAGACAGACCACTCTGTGTAGACAACACACTTTGCAGACAAACTACTGACAGCAACGCAACAACGCACGTCCCCCCGCCGACGAAAGCAGCCGTTAAAGCATTCAGCGTTGTTTCGTTGTAAATACTTTTTGCGGCACAACTTGACGTTTCCAATTTACCTCTTCTTCCGCATGTTTGTTGCTCTGTAATCAGCTGACCTAGTGGTAACCGAAGACTCGCCCCAAAACACGCTCGCCCCCATTTATTTCGCGGACCGCTCGCCCCCAGTGGTTCTTGATCGTATTCTTCTTGTATTTGTTTCACTGAGGATAAGAAGGTTAGAAATACGTTAAGGGTGAGGCATAGTTTAACTGAGGTTTGCGTTTAGGAATAAGGTTAGGTTTAGGCATAGTTTTACTGAGGTTACGTTTAGGAATACCAGGTGGCGACTGTTCTTAGGTTGCCGGATTTGCCCCGGGGTGACTTTGTTTTGGGGCGAGTGTTTTGGTGTTCGATCTAGCAGGCGGCCAGGCCGGCGCTTCTTATTGATGTAATCACACACAGCCATGCCAGTGCCTGCCCTATGCAGTCAGATCCATCTGCAGTGCAAAGTATTGGTATCAGTATCAATCAAAATATACTTAAAGTACAAAAGTAAAAGTAGTCATTGTGCATAATGTTACATTTCACAAGTTTTCAAAATGTATACAAATCTTTTGAAAATAATAATATAATAATATTTGCCTCTGAGATGTAGAGTAGAAGTAAAAGCATTGAAAATTGGAAATAGTCCAGTAAAGTAAAAGTGCCCCAAAAGTGTTACAGTACTTGAGTAAATGTACTTAGTTACTTTCCACCACTGAACGAAAACACACCACGGAAACAATGTAACATCTTCAAAAAGAAAAAGCAACACTGCAACAGAGTATTCAATCAATCAATCAATTGCAGTCTGCAACATGGTATTGATTGATTGAATACTTTATTAACAGTTTGCAAAGACAAGCACAGGGAAGTTAGGCAATTAGTTCAATACAAGATCTGTTAAGAGGATTTCAAGCTAGAGGGTATGCTATGAAACAATAATGCAATATTATTGTAAACAGCCAACATACATACATGTGTTTGCATGTACAGCAAACAAACACACACACACACACACACACACACACACACACACACACACACACACACACACACACACACACACACACACACACACACACACACACACACACACACACACACACACACACACACATTTTAACAAGAATGTATTAATGTCCACATAAAAGAGAGCATACAAGGACACAAATATTAAAGGTAGCCTACAAGTAAGGTTACATTCACATAATCTAGGCAATCTAGACATCACTCACTCAGGCTACTCTATGGGTATAATAAGTCTTATACCCATAGAGTAGCCTGAGTGATAAGACACATTGTTGACTTGACAGAGCAGACAGCATTATCCTAACTAATTATTGCAATAAAATCCCTTATCAAGACATTAGCTATAAAAGAATGTTCCTGCTATAGCAGATAAGCAACGGCCTCACCTGGGCCGACCTGTTAAGTGGGGGTTACCGTGGCATCAAGCAAAGGTAGTGGTGGTGACAAATGTTTATTATTATTATTAATAAAAAATAACACATGCTAGCAACATTCCTGATGGAGGAATGTAATTCCCCTACAACTAGGAAAGTTATGATAGTGCTATTACACCAGCTTTCTCTCATTTTGCAATACACAATTATCCAAATGGATGCATTGCCCCATGTAGCATTTGAAAATACTATATTGACGCATAAAGACAAAATGTATAAGCTGACATTAGCTCTGATAACTAAATGTGCTGAGTATCACTATAATAACTACTATCCCAAAGTGACCTCTAAACAATAGCATAGCACAGTGGTTCTCTGAAACTCTTTCAAGGACCCCCCAGGCCCAGGGACCCCCATACTGTAACTCTGAGAGTGTACAAATGTGGTTCTTAACAATAAATCATTTAGCTGGGAACCCCCTCAAGGTCCCTTGGAGGTCCCCGGACATCACTTTGAGAACCACTGATATAGCATAAAGTTAGCAATCTCCCCTATGGGCCTGTTGCTCCACCTGTCTCTCTTATTTCTGGACCCTGTTTGTATTTATGCTGATCAAATAAACAAAAATACAAGAGGTTTTATAGGTAAAGAAGCCTGTCAACTGTGTTTAGTATGTAAAGCTTGTCTAATGTTAGCTACTTAGCTACGATTTTTGTTAATTCAAAGATACTGTAGATCTGAAGTTTTAATTGATTACAATTATTAGTACTACCGGTGCCGGTGTACTCGGGAACTATGTGCAAGTTGGGAACGATGAGAATGCATGCCCCAGCTGGTTACGCAATACCCATTGTACCCATTTATGGAGATCTCTGTATCTGTCTGTCTGCCTGCCTGTGTCTCTTTTATGCCCATATCTCTCTATCTGTCCATCCATTTTGTGCATTGTAGGACTAGAGGTTGCACTGCCGATCCGACTGATATGCCCATAGACCTCTGTATTTGTCAGTCCCTTTTATGCCCATATCTGGGGATCCCTGATGTCATCAGTATATGCCCATATATGGGCATGCTGAATACCCAAATATTGAGAACTCTGTATCTGCAGTACTTCTCCATTGTATGCCCATCTATGGAGATCTGTGTATCTGTCAGTCCTTGTCCTTTTTATGCCCATATATGGAGATCCCTGATGTCATCAGTATATTCCCATATATAGGCATGCCCCCTTTTGTGCCCATATATGGAGCTGACTGATTTGTTTGCGCCTGATGCCGTGACGACACATTGAGGTTAGACAACACACTCCATATTTGGGCGTAGCTGCATTGGGAACTCCTTTTATGGTTATGGATGAGTCATGGTGACGACATGAGCGTGACGTCAGAGGTCCGCCCGCCCATGGGGACAAGCAACGATAAGCATACATTTCCGTTTTAATGTCAGTCACTTTATTCCCAACTGTTACATTCCTACAGTGAATTTTCTTTGACATCCTGTGACGATCCAACAAAAACGTTACATTTGTACACATGCCACTGTTGAGGTATGGACACATAAGCCATATTAGTGCAACAGTTTATTGCAAAACTTTCATTCAAACATTAAAGTAACAACGCTCATTATTTGATAGCTATATGTACACATTGCCATGTGGTGTAAGCTTGTAGATTGGCTAATTCAGCGAAGATATTTAGTATAGAGCTAAAACAGGAGGGGGCTTAGTACAGAGCCCTGGGGGACAACTAAGTATACAGGGTTTAAGTGGTTACATAATATATTAATACAGTAGTTCCCAATGTGCGGTCCTGGGACTGTCAAGGGTCCTTGAGGGGGTTCCAGGGGGTCCCCATTATTGATAATTTTTACTTATACAGTAGGCTACTCTGTACTTGGTTACTGCCCACTACTGGTCCCACCCCCCTGCTAAGCTTATGAACAATAATCCAGTCATATTAATATCATTGCTGTCCGGCAGGAACCAGCTAACTCCATTTTTCTGCTTTTGCATTTTTTTCCATAAATCAGTGCTATTGAACACCCTTTACGTCTGTGTGTTGGTAAAAAACATATTGAACCAATGAAAAGTACTAAAAAGTGCTTCTGACAAAACCAGCTAACTCCATTGGATCCTCAAACTTTCTGCTAAACCAGCTAACTCCACCAAAGGAGGGTGGAGTTAGCTGGTTTTGCTGACTCCAGGCTCCACCCCCTTTTGACCTCCAACCTCATTGTGAGCTTGGAGGTCCATTCAGCTGTTTTTGGGCGGTGAAACCGCCCCTATAAGTGAGGTTTGGATATTTGCACACCAAATCCTGCGCTGTGATTGGCCACAAATGTACCCCCCTAACCCTGCACCGTGATTGGCCAATCATAGTCTATTCAGGACTGTGATTGGCTAGGAAAACATGACACATGTGCATAGCCCTATATAAGAAACCATAACTTAAAAAAAAACATAAATTTGTTTTTTTTAAAGTTATGGTTTCTTCCATCACTTCTTCCATCACTTTCTTCCATCACTGTGATGACCACTGTGACCACACCGCCCACTTCACACTGGGTGTGATTTTTTTTATCAATGATGAACAAAACCTCCTAACTTCAATTCACAATTTACTTGAGTAAAAGTGCAAAAGTATTGGTATGAAAATGTACTTAACTCTTTCAGTGCCACAAGACGTCAAATACGTCATGAGGCCTGACGCCCCGTGTGCCACAAGACGTCAAATACGTCATGAAAAACATGTTCAGAACCCAAGATATGATGATTTGAAGATTTGCTGCTCCATTCACTTCTTGTTTAACTTTTTACTGAAAAAGGCTGTATCTCGGCTCCTAAGCACTTTTTTTTTTACAATTAATTTTGGTTGTGGCACTCAGAACCAAAATTCCATAAATAAGCATGGCACTGAAAGAGTTAAAGTACCAAAAGTAAAAGTACAAAAATGTTTGAAAATAGCCGATCTACAAGCTCACAACGCGTCGCGATGCGACGTGCTGTGAGCTTGTAGATCTGCTATTTTCAAATAGCCATATGTATAAAATAGGGCTAAAGCTAAAGTGGTTAATGGATGTTTAACAGTATCATAATTGATATCTGAAAAGGAACTAGTAACTCAAGTTTTCAAATAACTGTAGTGGAGTAAAGCTACAATATTTGCCTCTGAGATGTAGTGGAGTAGAAGTAAAAGTATTGGAAATTGGAAATACTCAAGTAAAGTACAAATAACTCAAAACTGTACTTAAGTACAGTACTTAAAGGGATACTTCACTTTCGGGTCGGGGAAACATTTAAAAAATATATTAAAAATAAATGAAAAAAGTAATGGAAAATTCATGGCCCCCTCACGCATTAGAGTGTCCTACTAATGTGTGAGGGGGCCTTTATTTTGCCATAACTTCTTTCATTTTTTTTAAATATTTTTTTTTAATGTTTATTTTATGTGAAAGTGAAGTATCCCTTTAAGTAAATGTACTTAGTTACTTTCCACCACTGCACGGGACATGTTGTAAGCTTGTCGATCGGCTATTTTCAGCAAAAGCTCTCCCCGCAATAACAGAAAACAGAAAATAAACTGTAGCATATAGAGCCCTGAGGGACTCCGCTCAACCATATGGGGTTTGAGTGGTTAACAAATGAAATCTTTACTTCTTTCAACACTCCACATCTGCTCTGCATAGATTACAATGGGAGAGAGTTTTTGTGTGCACAACCATAAGCCATATCTTGTCCTCATTATAGCTTCTTCAGCACACAAAAACAGATCAAGAAATAATATTAATTATTGTAAGAACACTTCTTTTTCAAACTCCATTCCCTCTGGGCTAATGGGGTTAAAGGGTAATAAAAAATGAATTATGCGTACACACACACACACACACACACACACACACACACACACACACACACACACACACACACACACACACACACACACACACACACACACACACACACACACACACACACACACACACACACACACACACACCACACTTACTCCAGTGCTGACAAGCAACACAGACATAAATAAAAGTTTTAGATCATACAACACTTTAAAGGTCATATTTGTCAGACATCAAAATCAGAGCTTAATTCAACTGCAGGTCAGTTAGACGGAGGACCAAGTTCCAATCCAACCTGTGTATACTAGTGATAATTATGTAATTTATGGATTGGGTCTTTATTTTTTGCATGTACATGGATACTTGGAGTAGTCACACAGTAAAATCCTCTGCGTTAAAGCAGCACTATGTAACTGTTATTCTACCCCGGATTCGAACCCGGTCTCCTGCTCAAGTGCTGATTCTTTTTTTTTTTTACCATTCAGCTTATAGAGCCGGCCTGCTTGCTCAGGGGATAAATTTAATCTTGTGTTGAAATTTGTGTCAGATCCTGTGTCTAGGTGAGACTTGACCTTTGACACAATCTAAATGTCTTAATGGAAGAGCAGGGGGACAAAAAACAACCACCCCAAAAGTTATATTAACATATCTACCATACATTACATTTTTTAATTAAAAAAAAGTTACATATGAGGCTTTAGTGTATGAGTAATAAAACATAATGACAAATAATATAATAAAATTAACACTGTTATTGTTTTTTATCTATTTTGTTTACTGTAGTGTGTACTAGGTTATACCTTGAAAACATCAAAGCTTAGCCAGTTAGCCTATAATAAACCTGCCCCTGTGTCTTCAAACTGTATCTTCGTTGACGTCACTTAGAACCTCCCATACACGGAAACGCGTTGCTTTGTGTGTGAGCGTGAGCTGAAGCCACGGAGTGCAGTGGCTGCATGTCTAGCAGCTCTCTACTCTACTGTATGTGTGTGTGTGTGTGTGTGTGTGTGTGTGAGTTGCGGTGTGTGTGCCACTGTGTTCAACGTGTCCTCACATTAACGGCTGTGTTCGGGGGTCATCTGTGCAATACAACAACAAAAAAGTGTATTTATTCCATACAAAGGATTATGTTTACACTGTGTTCGCAGGTTTTTTTATTCCTTTCCCTTTTTTCCTTTTTTTTTTTAAACTTCTGACGTTTTACATCGGAACATAGTAGACTATAATTCCAGGTAATGTCGTATATATATCACGGGCTCTCTCCAGTCAACTTAATCCTCCGCCTATGGAAGTTTGAAGGAGGAAAAAAAATCATTTTCGCCTTATTGCATGCCATTAAATTATTGTTTATTGATCTTCTCTTAACCCTATATTTTCAATTGTTTCCACTTGGAGAATCGTGCACTTTTTTGAAGGGGCGTAATGCATATAGCAGGCTCGGATCGGATCTTGTTTCAAATGTATTAATAGAGAGAAATGTGATTGCGACGAAATTAACGGCTATATGGCACGAAGCTGGCAATTGGCTCCAGAAAATATAATACTGTAATTCTGATTTAGCGTCCGTGGACTATATATTATTAGGGGATTTATTTAATTATATGATATCAATTAAATATTAGGCACTGCTCCATTCAAACTTTCACTTTGTCAAGTCAGCTATTTGAAAATATCAGATCTTCAAGCTCACAACGCCATGCCACACGTTGTGAGCTTGTAGATCTGCTATTCAAAAATAATCATCGACAATAAGTTTGCGTTGGCCCATAATTATGCTTCATTTAACCCACAGTAAAAACCCAAAGTTACTACTCGAGAGATGTAAATAATTATTTGCATGCTGGGGAGAGTGATTCATAAACATGTCACCGACATGAAATACATGGGGGGGGGGACATTTAAACTTTCTATTTAAATATCATGAATTATAGTCGCAAAAATGTGTTCCCATTTAAGGATAATGCTGAGTATTTGGTGTCTGGTGCACACAGCCATTCGTCATATACGGACAATAAAGAGGGGTTTTCGCCTGACATTGGAAATTTATGGCTGCCCTTCTTTGCCCTAATAACTCACATGTTGTGTCACGGTCTGACAGACCTTGCAGAAAACAGCAAGCCTGATATCAATCACACATCTTTGCATATTGTGAAACACTTCCCAGGCTCTGCACTGCAGAGAAAGAAACAAAAAAAAAACAAAAAAGAATCATGGGTCATTTGGGCTTTCTATTCTTCTTCTTAAACTTTTTTTTTTTTTTTTAAATAAACTCAATTATTAGACTATTGTTTGTTTATTATTTGATTTGCTTTCTGTGTGATATAACCTCTGGAGAACCCTTGGCTGTCTAAGTCTAAGTTATGGGCAACAAGTGAAGCTAAAATATATTAGTGTGTCACAACTCACAACAGTATTAAAATTGTAATTTAAAGCAACAATAGGACAGAAGTATAATTTGGATTTGGGACTACACATTTTATAATGTATTATTAAATCCAATATAGAATAGGCTATATTACCCTATATTAATTTAGGGAAAACAAACAATAATAGGCCTACAATACCTTTGTGTGTGTGTGTGTGTGTGTGTGTGTGTGTGTGTGTGTGTGTGTGTGTGTGTATGTATGTATGTATGTATATATATATATATATATATATATATATATATATATATATATATATATATATATATATATATATACATATATATATATATATACATATATACATATATATATATATATATATATATATATATATATATATATATATATATATATATATATATATATATATATATATATATATATATATCAACCAAACAGCAGATTGCACAAGATTAAAAATAAGTGCTTCTAACATCTTGGGTGAAATCATGTCACGGTTTCTCAAAACAGATTCATGTCCATTTCAGCAACACCCCAAACGTACCTTCTTCTCCATTGTTAAAACCTGTCATCTGCCTGGGGGCACATTGTCATCTGCAACAGGGATAACAAAGACGTGGGACAAAAAAGAAGTCCAGACATTTTTATATTGATGTCAGCTCGATTTTATTTACATACAATGAAAATGATTTATTTTCTTTAAGAGGCAGGGAAGCGACGTGGAGGGGAAGAAAAGAAGAGAAATGGTGTGTCAGGCCGGCTGAGAAAAGAAGTTTAAAATGCCTTGAACTATTCACCGCTGAGATGGCTAATCAGTATTGAGGCTCCGGGGCGATCGGGCAGCTTTTCAATGCGGTTTTTGCTTTCATCTCAATCGGGGATGGAGGCGCTCAATTAAAAGCCTATCAGTTTGTAAGTAAATCAACGCCTATCAAAGTTGTCACATCAAACAAAACGATTATTATTGCAACCCGCCTCTGCCATTAATCTCTCTCTGTGGTAATCCGCTTGACAGGTCATCTTGGAGAGCAAGAAAACCTGGAGTGGACAGTCACGGGGCAAAAACAATTTAGGCAGAAAAAAGGAAAAGAAAGAAGAATATATTTTGCTTAGTTAATGCTTTTTGAATTTTAGATTAGATTTGTTCTAGCTTATTTCCTGAATAAAAATAAATAACCTATTATAGGCTCTGACTAAAGTGGGGGAAAATATATATAAAAATTATATGATACTTATTCTTAACAGTTAATAGCCTAATGTTTAGTATATAATTAATTGTGTATCCAATAGTGTGATAAAAGCCAACTATTTGATTTGATCCTTTAAGGTCTGAATTGGTCTGCACTTTAGGAAAGAAGTTTGGTAGCTTGTGTGTCACTGGAAACAAAAAGACTTACAGGCTAATACTGAAGAGCCAAACACGACTCGCTATGTGAGGTGAACTATTATGTATACATTAGCTATTCACAATAGCAGATCTACAAGCAAAATAGCAGATCTACAAGCAGATGTACTGTACAAGCTCACAGCACGCCACTTCGTGCCACGCTGTGAGCTCGTATATCTGCTATTTGATATTTTGTTTTGGATATAAAATATCGAAAATGTTTGGAATCATTTTTTTTTAACATAAAACTTCTATTCTGGGGGTCCCTGGTGCAAAAATATTTTCAGATGGAGGGGTCCGCGGCCAAATACATATTCATGTGGGGGTCCTTGGCACGAAAAAAAGTTTGAGAACCGCTGGTCTAAAGAATGTGGTTAATAACTCGATCGTCCTCCGTTCAACATTGTGTGAAAACAAGAGGAGACTCAGGAGAGGCTGCGAGATTTGTGTGCCGCTCTATGCCCATTGTCGGTGCATTTTGCAAATTAAATCCAACATAAGAATGATTTATTTCCCCTAAATGAAGTGTCTCAGAATGCCTTCTCTTTCCATTTGTCCTCCTCCCCCCCCCCCAGTCACACTGGCATGTAATCAGCTACAATAGCTGACATAAATCAAGGGCGGATTGACAGCGTCTGACAAATAACTGATTGATTGCGGTGGAGCAGAATTGACAGTTGACGGAGGGGTGGAGATAGAAATAGAAGGGCGGTGTATATTATACTGAAAACATGTGACATTCACATCCCTCCATCACTACATTGGTCTGTTCCTGTCAACGCTTGTCTGTTTGGGGAATTCAAGCTGGAGTGGTTGATCTCGTGTTTGTCGGGCGAAACGGAGTCATCGTAATAGACGTGCGCAACGTGTACACTTTATAGGCTACTTATACTGCTTTACATAGCAGGCAAGAGATTATTTTATTTTATGTAGAGCAAATAGGCAGTTTAAAAAATATATATATATATATAGCCTATATAAATTAATTAGGCCTATATAGACTTAGGAATGCCGGAGGTCGAAGTCGAACTATGGACTAAAGGACAATAAAACAACAGCCTATGCAACTTGCCAAGCACATACTGCCTGTTATCTCTCATCTCACAGCAATTGTGGGTTTTGATAGCAATATCACTTCTATTAGAATACATTGTGCGTTTCCAAAGGTATAAAATAGAACATGCACTTTGCTATAGCCATACCTTATTAAGCATTAAAAACAACGAGCACAATCCTATACGACTAAAAAATCGCGTCGAGCGTTCACGGCAACCACAGTATTCAGAACTATCTCCTCCCCCGAGCTGTCAAAATAGAGGGGCTTTACAAAGAGGAGAACGTCACATCCCCTTGACCCTCCAATCACCTCGGGGTCCCATTTGATTGGAAGGCGGCAAAGGCTTTAATCTCGGACTAATTCAGCTGCTTTTGAAGTGAACATTTCGAGCAGTTCCTACTTCGGGAGTACAGAGCACGGACCTACAGGGAGAGACGCTCATATGGTGCATGAAGACGACGAAGCCACGGAACTGCGATAGCCTCGCACTCTCTCCTCCTCTTCCAGCCTGCCTGCTGCTGCCGCTGCCGCGCCTTTTACTGCTTTTACTATTCGGATTACACTTTTTATTTAAACCCATTTTCAACCCTTCTTCTTCCTTCCTCGAAGCCTCGATGCTTTTCGATTATTTTTTCTAAATGAATCCAATGAGAGCGTCACCGATTAATTTCCTGAGAATTGTGGGACATGATCACATCGCTCTCGGTGTCTGCCCTGAGAAATAGTGATATTCGTTGTTTAGCCTGGGAAAGCAGGAGCGACTCTCGGAATAATAACAACGGCAGCATCAACAAGCCTTTTCCTCACTCCGCGCCCCCGTCGGATCCACTACGGCAAGCGAACCGACTTCCCATCAAGGCTTTGAAAATGCTTACTGCACGATCGGGACACATTTTGCACCCAGAATATCTCCAGCCTTTGCCTTCTAACCCGGTTAGCCCGATTGAGGTAAGAATCACAACAATCACAGATTGAAAACATATCTAGGTTATTAGTTATTATGCCTAAGCGGCTATGAAAAAAAAATTGCGATGTGACCAGACCTATATAGGCTTATCTGAGGCTGTTGTTTTTCCATTGTGCGCAATATCACTGAAAAATAACAATGTAATTTCAATGTTAAGAACTACAGTGGCTCATGAAACAACATACGGTATTAATATGTATTTATTTAATACCAGGAGACTGTAGCCTAGTTTCTTCATGAGTCGTGCGTAATAACTAGCTCGTAACCTGCATAGTTCTGTTATAAACGGCAGGGAAACGCAATATTTTGAATTGTACTCCCTAACAAGACGTTTTGTGATAATGTGAGAGGGGGAAAATTCGTGTTTTTGACTGTTTATCAACCGCCGTTTTCGTCTCGTCTTTGCAGCTAGATGCCAAGAAAAGTCCGTTGGCACTGCTGGCACAGACGTGCTCGCAGATCGGCAAGCCGGACCCAACACCATCTTCCAAATTATCCTCCGTGACAGGATCGAATGGATCTAGTGACAAGGAGTCTAAATCGGGTCCTTTAAAAATGAGTGACATTGGTGTGGATGACAAATCTAGCTTCAAACCCTACTCTAAACCTTCAGATAAAAAGGACTCGTCCTCGTCTGGGTCGAGCGAGCGAGAGAAGTCTGGTTTCCGAGTGCCGAGCGCCACCTGCCAGCCGTTCACGCCACGGACAGGCAGCCCGAACTCCAGCAAGTCCGCCTCTCCCATGCCGTCAGAGGGCAAATGCGGGGACAGAGACGACAAGAAGGAGTCCGATTGCAACAAAAACGGCGCGACGGACGGATCCGGCACCACGGGCCACAGTCGGATAAGCGTGAGTTGCGGTGGGATTAACGTGGAGGTCCAGCACCAGGAGACGACGCCCGGCTCCAAAACGTCCTCCTCGGAGTCGTCCGTGACCTCCGTGTCCTCCTCGGGACCGTCCGTGCTGGGCTCGGGAGGGCTCGTGGCGCCGGTGTCTCCGTACAAGCCGGGGCAGACGGTGTTCCCCCTGCCGCCCGCCGGGATGTCCTACCCGGGCAGCCTGGCCGGGGCCTACGCGGGTTACCCGCAGCACTTCCTCCCGCACGGAGGCAGCCTGGTCAACGCACAGCTGGCCAGCATGGGCTGCAGCAAGGCCGGGGGCAGCCCGTTGGCCGGAGCCTCCCCGCCCTCCATCATGTCGGCCAGCCTGTGCAGAGACCCTTACTGCCTCAGTTACCACTGTGCCAGTCACTTGGCGGGCGCCGCCAGCGCCGCCCAGTGCTCGCACGAATCTCAAGTCCACAACGCGCTCAAGGCGCAAGGCTACCCGCTCATGTACCCGACGCACTCTTTACACGGAGTTCACCCGTCGACGCACGCGACGTTCACCGGACACCCGCTGTACCCCTACGGTTTCATGCTCCCCAACGACCCCCACCCGCACATTTGCAACTGGGTCTCGGCCAACGGGCCGTGCGACAAGCGCTTCTCCTCCTCGGAGGAGCTCCTAAATCACCTGAGGACGCACACCGCTTTCACGGGGGCAGAGAAGTTGATCTCTGGCTACCCGGGTTCCTCCTCGCTGGCCAGCGCCGCCGCCGCGGCCATGGCCTGCCATATGCACAGCATGCCCCCGTCAGGCCCCGGCAGCCCCGGGACGTTGGCACTTAGGAGCCCGCATCACGCGTTAGGACTGAGCAGCCGCTACCACCCGTACTCCAAAAGCCCCCTGCCGACCGGTGCCCCCGTGCCCGTGCCCGCGGCCACCGGCCCGTACTACTCCCCCTATGCACTGTATGGCCAGAGACTAACCACAGCGTCAGCGCTGGGATACCAGTGAGACACAGAGAGGAAACACACACATTGGACTTTGAAAAAGTTTATAGTTCTAAAAGGGTGACAGGATAGGTGGGCACCAAGGACGAGTGGGCACCTCGGTGTTAAGTTGGTCATTTTTTCCCGGAATGTTACAAATTTTAATATTTGGAAAATGTTTTTAAGAAAAGTAAAGTGTACATGATTAGAACATGCTTAAACATCCGACAATTAAGGTCTAATATTTCTACAATTGCTACAAATTGCTACAAAACCTATATCCAGTCAATTTGGGGCATAAACAAGAAGTTGAAGGATACAATTAAGTCTGATAATGATGTACTGTGCATGTATACTTAACAATACTTAAGACCATTGTTCAAATATTATTATTTTTAACATTTTGGACAAAACAGCCAATTTCACATGGAGGTGCCCAGATGTCCCTAGTGCCCACCTATCCTGTATCCGTTCTAAAGAATGCAAATATAAAGACTTTTATAACAGCGCTCCACTTATGGACGGGATCCGTGGACTCAACTGTATTTATTTAATGTCGGCTTAAAGCCAGACGATAATAGCTGCAATGGATGATATTTGAGCAACTCAAAAAGTGCATTATGTTTAAAATTGAACTCTATAGGTAAAGTGAAAAACACCGTTAGATTACTAATAAAATAGGGTTCTTCATTTCGATGTTAATTTGAAATTGCTATGATTGTATTGTTCTTATTTAATGTCTCATTGAGAAGGAAATAATTTACATGCATGTTTGTTTCTTAAATTCCAAATTGTCCACATAATTTTAAATTGCCGTTATTTTTCAGGTGTATACCATGGAAAGAGAATTGGTATTTTTTTGTATGTATTCTGGAAAAATAAGAAAAAAATCTGTTCCATATCTTCGTGTGCCTCATTTTATAAAGCCTCAATTATCACCCCATTTCACAAAAGATTGACATTGAATTTATTGTGCCCTTATCAATTTAAGAAATGGTCTTATTGAGAGGGCTAGCATTAAGGGAAGACTATAGAATTTATATGAGCATTGCGTTAAAATTTGTTAAAACATGATCCAGGGGTCATTTTGACATTTGCCTGAAATTGACATTTATTTTTCCCCCTTTTGTTTTCATTGATTTACATACCAAATAATTGAGTAGCTTTAAAATAGATTTAAATTAGGGCATAAACACGTGGTAAAGTTTGAATTAAAGAGTGTGTGTGTGTGTGTGTGTGTGTGTGTGTGTGTGTGTGTGTGTGTGTGTGTGTGTGTGTGTGTGTGTGTGTGTGTGTGTGTGTGTGTGTGTGTGTGTGTGCGCGCGCGTGAAAAGCTGAAAGGGCCTCTTGAATTGAATTTCAATAAGTCAAAGCCCAGATTGCTGATAGATGAGTCTTGGCATTTTGTCACTATTAGTGCAGGTTTGACCAAATGCAGTAGAGCTAATACACAATACTTGACCTGCGCGAAAGTGCAAATAATGAGCCATGAGCACATAGCCAGCAAACTGTTGGCATGGCTAGTTTTTCCTTTTTTTTCTCTTTTCTTTTTTCAATAGGCTACGGTTTAAGTTGCGAACGTTAATGGAGATGTTTAAATAAATGAATTCAAAATACGGACTACAACATTGCCAGTTTGCACTGAATTCAGTTGATATTTTGCTATAAACCATAGCACCAGATATGTCTTTTTTTAAATTATTTATTTTACAGCAGTTCTCGCATAACTATGTTATGACGTATTTAACCTATTAAGACCCGAGGACCCGATCCAGGGACCCCCAGAAGCAAAGATTTGAGTTACATATGTTCGCTTTAAAATATATATATTCAAAGATGTGCACACATTTTTCAAAAATAGCAGATCTACAAGCTCATAGGTGCCAAGCTTGTATATCTGCTATCTTTGAATAGCCGAAGTTTAAAATAATGGTTACAGCTAAACATCTAAAATGACACAGATGCGTAGCCGGATTGAATGGTTTGATAACTGAATAATTGGATTTAGGCCCACAAATGACTCTTAATAGCCTACCGTTTGATAAGGCCATTCAGTTGTACTGAGATAACAAAAATAATGATATTACGAAACATAAGACCTCTGAGGCGTTGAGAGACATAGCCGTTTATTTTGAATAGGTCTAATAACACCTAGAGCTTTTATGACGTGGACATCAAAGTATAGCCCTCTGCGCTTAATATTTTAGGTCGTATAGCAGGACACTGTTTCCCAAACAGTGGGTCGGGACCCATGTTTGGGTCGTGGACAAACTTTGATGGGTCGCGAGTAATGTCAAATTTTTTCCGTTACCTATAAAAAAGTTTTCATCAATTAAGAACAATTCCAAATCTAATCATTTCCATAAATAGGCCCTACATTTAAAAATACGTTTAAGTAGTAGTTGTTGTGAGCTTGTAGATCTGCTATTTTCACTAGTTTGGGTCCTGGGCAAACGTCTTCTCTTCAGCTAAAACGTTTGGGAATCACTGGTAGCCTATAGGACATATAAGTTAAAATAATGTTAAAAGGCATGTTGGCTACTATTAGTCCACAATATTTTCAAGTTTGTTCTTGCTGTTTGAAAGGGCTTCTCCTATAATAAATAAAGCACTTAAGGAATGCTAAATTATCACTGTAGCTATACTTTTATGGTCTGTTTTGTAAATTAATTCAGGTGCAGGGCTAATTGGTATAGCAGCAGCCAATTATCCATATTTCATAAATTAGGCATAATAGAATGTCTTAATATAACAATTAAAACGTGTTTTTGTTTTTTCCCTCCTTTTTTTAAAAACAAAACACCAACTAATATTGTATATTATAGACACACTCCACATTCTGTGTCAGAACGGGTGCCTTGTTACAGACTGTGACCGCTTTGGCCTCAACGGGAACATGACCTCGCTTTCTCATAGATCAGCAACATAAGGCATCAGCAACATTATTCTGTATGAGAGGAGGAAAGTCAAAAGTGGGCCTTCACTGGTCAAGGTGTAAAGTAACCAAGTACATTTACTCAAGTAATGTACTTAAGTACAATTTTGAGGTATTATTTACTTCACTGGAGTATTTCCATTTTTCAATACTTTCACTTCTATTCCACTACACCCCAGGGACAAATATTGTACTTTTTACTCCACTACAATTATTTGAAAACTTGAGTTACTAGTTACTTTGTAGATTTTTATTATTATTACAAAACATTAACAATTCAGCCGTATATACATTTCTACAAGCTCAAAATGCATGTGATGCTACCATTGTGAGCTTGTAGATCTGCTATTTAAAAAATATATATACACATTGTATATGCATTTGAAAACTTTCATGGGACATTCTGCATAATGAGTACTTTCTACTTTTGGTACTTTAAGTAGCCTATACTTTAATACCAATACTTTTGTACTTTTTTCTGAATTCCGGACTTTTTCTCGAAACAGAGTATTTCTACATCGCAGTATTGGCACTTTTACTTGAATAAAAAATGTGAGTACTTTTTCAACCACTGGTCAAAAGTGGGCCTTGACACGAAGAAGAGCAACAGCGAACAACAACAACCGCATGCATGTCACATCTCAGTGTTAATGCCATCTGATTCTGAGCCCAACTCCACTCACTGTGACTGCAATAGTTTTCCACCGCTTGTGGATTCTTTTGTTTTTGTTTAATCGGCTGGAATAGGCTACTTGCTGTCTATCCAGCCTGAGGTTATATTTTGGACATGCACATGCCATTAACCTTATTATTAGAGGTATTGTTTTAAGATAGTACCACCATCACGGCTAATGCCATTTCTCTTTGTCTATTGCACGGCAGTTAATAGTCCAAAAAGAACAAACTCCTCTCATATAGCAGTGTGTGAGCCTGTCTTGAGGCCCCACACGCGTTCTAAACTGATGTAATGACGGTGAAAGGGAGCAATTTCCATTTTACCCACATCATGGTGGCTGTGTGTGCGTGCGTGCTTGTGCGTGCGTGTGCATGTGTGTGCGTGTGCGGAGGTCCCCCGGTATGGAAGGCAATTTATCATGTGCCCCTCCCCCTGGTCCTGTCACTGGAGGAACAGGCAGGCACATGTGTGCATGAATTACCCACCCTTCACCCCCCCCCCCACAGCCACCCCACAGCCACCCTGACTCAGAAGACACAGAGGGGAGAACTTGGGGGATACATACATATACAACCAGTATATATGTTACAGGGAAAATGGCATTCCAGGGAAATTGAAAGGGGTACGCTTGTTTTCATGCCCCTCATGCAATTCTGTAGAATCAACGCTAGAGGGCAATGCAAGCCAGACATGAGCCCCACACCACACACGCACGCATGCACAAACCAGCACGCACACACGCATGCGCACACGCGCGCTTGTACACACACATACACACACACACACACACACACACACACACACACACACACTCCAGGGGGCGGGCCTGGCGGGCTATGTTAGTGCAGTGAGTGGCACTTGGGGCAAACGCAGTCCCCACACAACATCATTTACGATTCTGTGCCTATCGGTACATAACTCGGACGGCGCTTAAGTCGACTAGCAGACCATCGGCCGGTCGTCGCGGGCACTCGCGCCTGGAGGCGCTCGGGCGCGACTCCTCGGCCTCAAGGTCTGCTAAGTCGGAGCGCCTTCCGTCATGGTCCAAAACTATACTTTATCAGCGAAAAAAAAGTAGTCCGCGGTTGTTTGAAAAAGTAATGTCCCAAGCTGGAGTCAAACCCCGGCTCCCAGTGGTAGTGGGTGGGGAGTCCAATGATTATCGAAGTGCGCCACTGAGGCTTGTACTAGTGGTGCAAAGTAACAAAGTAGATTTACTCAAGTACAATTTTGAGGTATTCGTACTTTACTTGAGTATTTCTCTCATATTATCCATTTTATTTTCAGCGTTCCCCTAGCGTAGCTTCCTGGTTAGTATGTTGTTGTTGTGGTCGTCGTCCTCGCATCAAAGCCCCGCCTCGCAGCACCGCCCCGTGCCTATAAAACAAGCGCTCCCCTGTCAATTTCCCTGGAATGCCATTTTCCCTGTGACATATATATTCACTTTGTTTATCACAACAGCAGGGGTGGAAAAAGTACTTACATTTTGTACTTATAAGTAAAAGTATCAATACTGCAATGTAGAAATACTCTGTTACAAGTAAAAGTCCGGAATTCAAAATGTACTTGGGTAAAAAAAAAAGTAAAAGTATATATTATTTTATTTTTTTACTTAAAGTACCAAAAGTAGAAAGTACTCATTATGCGGAATGTCCCATTTCACAAGTTTTCAAATGTAGGCTATAAAATGTTTAAAAATCTTTTGAAAATAGCAGATCTACAAGCTCACAATGCGTCGCATCGGGACGCATTGTGAGCTTGTAGATCAGCTATTTTCAAATGGCCGAAATGTATATAGGGCTGAAGTGGTTAATGTGTGTTTTGTAATAATAATCAAAATATACAAAGTAACTAGTGACTAAAAAATTCAAATAATAGTGGAGTAAAAGTACAATCTAAGATGTAGTGGAGTACTGTACAGTACTTGAGTAGATGTACTTAGTTACTTTACAAGAGCCAGGCAGTAAATAGTGCACTGAAATGTGCCCAAAAGGTAAATAGTTAGTTGTTTAAAAGTGATTTAGAATAGATCTAAAAAAATATATTAAAAAAAAGTTGCTTGGAAGATAATTTAATAGGCTTTTATGTTAATCTATCTCTATCTCAAGAAGTGAATAATGCTATATTATGCCAAGGTTCTAAACGATAACATTAAAAACTTGGGCCAATGAGCTAAAGGTTAAGTGAGGCTCAGTATACCTAATCTGGCCCAGTAAACATTAACAGTGGCAGGTCAAGGATATATACGCGTTTGTACACAGATCAGAGCTCTCACATTATGACAATCTGTGTCCACATCTGCATTTGCAAACATAACATGGTGTGAAGGGAGAGGCAGAGGCGTTGTTGTTGTTGTGTATTTTTAAAGCAGTGGTGGAAAGTAACTAAGTATTCTACAACTTGCTCAAGTGCTGTAGCCTACATGTACTGTAAAATTTCAGGTACTTTTACTTGATGATTTATACTTCTACTCCACTACCTCAAAATGGTACTTTTTTCTTTACTCCACCACATTTATTTGACAGCTTCAGTTACTAGTTACTTTGCAAATATATATTATTATTAATTGATCAAATCATTAACAAAGCAAATCTTCAAATCTTTTCTAAAATAGCAGATCTACAAGTCCACAACGTGCAGCAATGATGATTCTGCACAATGAGTACTTTTATTTTTGCTATCGTAGTATATTTTGATGCTAATACTTTTGTACTTTGACTTAAGTAAGATTTTGAACGCAGGACTTTTATTTAATTGATTTTTTTTGCAACTGTGGCATTGCTGTTTTTTGTCCAATATGGAAGTATCTTCTACCACTGCTATGAAGCATTGACTATCAATCACTTACTTTACAGACATACAATCAGTTGTGTAAAGTAACTAAGTACATTTAGTCAAGTATTGTACAATTTTGAGGTATTTATACTTTAGTGGAGTATTTCCAATTTTCAATACTTTTACTTCTACTCCACTACATTTCTGAGGAAAATATTGTACTTTTACTCCACTACATTTATTTTAAAACGTTAATTACTAGTTACTAAATTATTACATTACAAAACATACATTGACCACTTTAGCCCTATTTTATACCTATAGGCTATTTGAAAATAGCCGATCTACAAGCTCACATTAGATCTGCTATTTTCAAACATTTTAGTACTTTTACTTTTGGTACCAATACCAATACATTTGTACTTTTACTCAAGCACATTTTTTATTCTGGACTTTTACTTGTAACAGAGTATTTCTATATTGCAGCATTGGTACTTTTACTTAAAGAATTGGAGTACTTTTTCCACCATTGCTTTACAGACATACAATCAAAGGAAACCATGAGAGATGGATGACCTTAAGGTTCAAAATATATATAATATAATATATATATAGATATATATTATACAGTATCTGTATATACCAATATATATATAGATACCATTGTTGTCGGCTGGAAACCTTGCATGTCCAAAACATACAATTATTATTTGAAAAACATTTTACAAATACTGTTACTTTTGTGCGACACTCTTGTATGACGAAGTATAGGGTATTAACTTATGAGAAAAGAAATATAGAAATATTGAAAAATGGAGATAAAAGGTTTCTGCCCAACGACAATGATATATACCACACACACACACACACACACACACACACACACACACACACACACACACACACACACACACACACACACACACACACACACACACACACACACACACACACACACACACACACACACTAAATAATAATAATTTTAATATACTTTAAAGCTACTCAATTATTTGGTATGTAAATCAATGAAATAAAAGGGGGGAAAATCACATTAAGGAAAATAAAACAATCACAGAAGTAACTCAAAAAGGCTTTTCCCCCCATTGTGCTTCTCTGGACCTCTGCTCAAGATCTTGCATTTATTTCACATTATTGCATTGGTGGAGAGTAACGAGTACTGAGTACTGTGTACATATGTAATTTCTTTGAGTACCTGTACATTACTTGAGTATTGTATACTCCACTACATTTCTAGTAAGGGAAAAAGTACATATGAATTAACCACTTAAGCTCTATTTAAAATATAGTAATCTCTCTCTCTCTCTCTCTCTCTCTCTCTCTCTCTCTCTCTCTCTCTCTCTCTCTCTCTCTATATATATATATATATATATATATATATATATATATATATATATATATATATATATATACAAGTCCACAATACATCTTGATTTGTTACCTTGTGAGCTTGTAGATCTGCTATTTTAACTATGGGGGAAATCAAAATGTTAATACAGTCACACATTGATATTAAAAAGTAAATGTACTTGTGTAATTTGTATTTTCAAACACTTAAAGTATCTTTAAAAAGCATTTTGAATACTTCAGTGCTCATTAAAAGCAAGTACTCCAGTACTTTAACTCGAGCACAAATTCGACTGAGCAAATTCATGCAGTTGAGTAACATTTGACCGGGAGTATCTACACTTTGACTGGGGGTTGAGTCATTTGTCCACCACACAGCATTCCTCCTGGGCCATTCATGTGTCCTCGGAGAGACATTGGAGGAAACCTGCCGGGACATCTGGCCTTTTGGGAAGCTCAGGGACGTGACTCACACACCTAACCCCATATTCCACCCTGCAGAATTACCACCAGTAAAGCTGTCATTAGTGGCCTATGTGGCACGATATAAAGACATGCCCTCTTCTGCAGTGGCAGGCCTATAGTTTGGGTAACAGCTGTGTCAATAAGGCCAAGCTGCTATAATGTTCGACGCCATGCCAAACATACGTCAAAGAACAATGATTATCTTTTACGCATGTGGCTTGTTTTATCAGGCTAAAAGATGATAACGTTAAACCTATATCACCCATGAGGAAATACCTGACATGTCAATAATATCTTTCTTTGTTTACGGTCTTTATGTAGCTTTTAGCTTCTCGTGCTAAGAGCATTTGTTTTTTGTTCAGGCATGGTGCGGCTGACTTATACTGTAGGAGCCGCACAGCTTTTCTACAAGTATGACTGCTTTTCAAGGGCCTCATTATTTGTGATACATTTCTCATGGTTTGGAGGTTGACGGTGTGTGCGTGTACGTACGGCCCCCCCACCATTATCTTGGTTTGCATATATGCCACATAAACGAATGCACTGGTGCCTTTATTATCTCACACGTTTGGACGCCCTCGTACTGTACTATAAGGTCGCCATTGGAGCTAAAACAACCCAGCTGCCATTATCTCAGCGGGTGATTTATGAGGACACAGGCTATTGAGATGTCCACACACCTCTGTGATTGTAGTAATGAAGCCGTAAAGCAAACAGCTTGAAGTGAAGCAGGGCCACGATGGTAATCAGCTCATAAACAGATCCAATGCTTCAGGCGAACAACATTATCATGCAATCCTTACTTAATCTGCCTTTTCTCGCACGGATAAAAAAAAAGAAGGAAAACCAACATCGTCAAATGGTCACGTGTCGTATCCATCAATACTAAAGTACCCCGTTCTGACAGACTGAATCCTAGAATGCAGTCCCCGACTGAGAGCCGTAATGGAGGTAATTTCATCCTCAAAATCTGTGCCAAGGCAGACAGGAATCCCTCCCAGCCCCTTCTACATGTGGTTTTCCCTCATTGATTTACAAATGCAAAGTGCTCTTTGCAGGTGATGTGAGGGATGTGGAAATGGCAGTGTTGATCTATCGGTGCCACTCAAAAACTCTTAACCGGTGAGACTCTTTCTTGTGCTCTAGACAGCCTAATTGAGGTCATTTCTGTCTGCTGTGGGATCTACAGTGCACCGGGGGTGTTTTAGTGTTCAGATAATTTGCCCATTTTCTGATTCTGACAAAGAATATTTTATGGAAATGAACCCTTATTCCAGGCATCTTAATGGAGTGTGTTGGAGAAGTATGCGGGCCAACGAGGTTGTTGTCTGTCATTGATAAATGTAAATAGCAGAGAAAATGTCACGGTACGGGCCTGGCTCCAAAAGGGCTTCTCGCCTTCAATTTTTGAAATGGCCAGTGTCTCAGGACTGCATCTTCTCGAGGGCATTCCAACACGCGATCACAAGGTTATCCTAATTGTTTGAAGCTGCGTGAATATAATATCAGGCAGCACGTAGCAGATGTCTTGGTGCGCAGCCACCCAGTCGACTATCAAAGACGGAGTCATCCCAGTTAATTTGAGAACAAACCATTACTTTCAGAGCATTTCTGACAGGATGAGGTTTCAGTCCACCGCATAATTGCTGTCTTCTGCCTTTCTCTCCCTTCTATGAGTGAATCCCGATGGCGTGTCACCAGCCTTTACATGACAGCCTGTGATGTCATCTCCATGGGTGTGGACCACCAGTCATCACTCATTCGCTCGCTAGAATTGATATGAATACCAGATTCTCCTACCAGACCTGATTAAGATATAAGGACGGAGGTCTAATGTTGATAAACAAAAAATTATGTAACAAAGTTACATAGTTCATATGCTATCTTGTTGTCTGATCAAAATCTGTACTAGAAAACATTCAGCACCTATGCAGCTGTAAGTATTTGATCATTCATAATTGATATTGTGTCCCAGTCAGAGCAATTATGACAGCGTCTGCAAGTTACCAGGGAGTTACAATTATCTGTGTTGATATACAATATTTTATATACATATGCATACATATATATATATATATATATATATACACACACACACACACACACACACACACACACGCACACGCACACACGCACACACACACACACACACACACACACACACACACACACACACACACACACACACACACACACACACACATACTGTACATAAATATATACACACATACAGTATACATATACATATACATATACATATACATATACATATACATATACATATACATATACATACATGCATACATACAGTACATTCATATATATATACATATACAAATCTTGCCTTGCACCCTGATATTCTCCAGAGTTTCCTTGTTGGAGCCAAAGTGTGAAAAACCAGCGACATACTGTATAACAACTTATGTGATTTATGAGAGCTATATTTATCAAGTTGATATCAAGTATTCAACTATTACCAGCCACCACATTACTCCAGCGATTCATTCATGTCAGCTGATGAAACAACACCCCCCCCCCTCCAACCCCCCACCCCACCATAAGCCCAAACCAAGCCGCTTCCCACACTGCATGTTGTGCCTGTATGACTTTCAATAGAGACTTCTCCAAGGAAATAAGAGGAGAGAGGGACATTTTTCAACTCATCCACATGCAGTAAACGATGATGCTACGATGTATCACACATTGATCTGAGGCATTTGGGGGAGCTGAGCGTATTAAGCAGGGAGCGCAGGAGACTAATGGGGCTGACTGGGAGACAAATTGGGCCAGACATACAACAACACAGCCCCGGGAAATATGGGGCCTCGCATCACTTTTATTGCTTTAATGTATTTTAGTGTTAACTGTGAAATTGAGGCTCAAATTACCTCCGATCCAGCTGTTTCTTCTGTTTTTGTTGTCTCCTGCCCTGCAGGAGGGAGAGACAATATAGTGAAAACATCATAGGTACCTTACTGTATATAATGCTGAACAAGCAGAGGGAAGGGTTGTTGTTTTTTAGTGGAGAAAGAGGCAATTACCTTTTCGGAATAGCATGCAAAGTGTAAAAAGGAAGTTTCAGAGAGGCCATATTAAATTGTCTCTCAGGTAATATGATTTGCAGGGGGACTTTATCATGTATAACCGGGAATAATGCGTAGATGAATACCGTGTACTCTAATGACAAAAATGTACAGTACAACCATATCCTCTGCTTTTATTGAGAGAGAATAAAATACATGTTAAAGGGAATACCACTCATTTTCAACATTGAACTATGTCTTTAATAAACCTTAGAGCTGTTGTGTGGAAATAAGAAAAAAGCCCCCCCCCCTCTATGTTGCCTAGAACTGGATAATTGATTGAGGTCATGTGATCAGTGATATACGCAGGGTGTACTTTTGGCTGTAGGGGCGGAGCCAAAAGTACACCCTGCGTATGTCATTGATCACATAGTTCAATGTTGAAAATTTGTGGTATTCCCCTTTAATTATGTACAATGTAAATTGTTATTTTACGATCTTTTTAAGTGCAGTCAATCAGGCGGCCTTCTATTTTGTTTTTATTAAGACAGTCAGTTTCTAATGTTATTGAAGCACGCCATACTGCGTGAGTCGACTACTCACGCCTGTGAGCAAACAACCCGCATTGCTTACAGATAACTCTCAAGTCGGTCTCACTGTACGTCTTTCTTTATCACTCAATCTCTCACTTCATTTTGTTTTATGTTTTTTTCCCCCCCTGATCCAGTCTTCCACTCCCACTCATCAACGTTGGAAAATATCTGTTCCGTCTCTCTCTGCTCCAGGTCTCTCCCACTCGCTTTCACAACATGTGTGGAAAGTATTTCGCTTTGTAGGGGGACCGACCGGCCCTCCATCCATTCAAATGCACACCAGCAGGGCCTGCAATGGATAAAGAAAAAGCTGCGTCGCAGGCGCAGCTCATCGCTGTATTCCTGCAAGTCAGACAGATATACAGACAGTCAGACAGCTCCACACAGCTGCACGCCACATGGTCCGGCTTCTGCCTGTAAGCTGTTATTGTCCGTGGCAGTGGACATAGTAAACACTTTATGCAGTGAGTTAAGACCTTAGAAAGGCCCTTGCATTGGTATGCCATGATGACTTCTCAGCACATGGAACTAAGTACAACCATGACATCATTACACTCCACCCCATGGGTATTTAATTTTACTGATTTATAATAGCACACTCCAGAAATGGATACAAAGTACCGTACAGTATATCACTTGCCCCTCAACATGCTAAGAACGAGCATTACGCATATAATTAGTAGCAGTAGTAGTCACGTATTCACACAGATAGTATACAATTACACTGAAATGAATGTATGGCATCCCTTTGAGCTAGCATCGAGTGCAGTACATTTTATGTGTGACAGTAAAGTGAGGCTTCTCTTTTTTTTTCTGCGTTGAGGTTACAGAGTTTGTGGAAGGGCTAGCATTGAGACAGAGTCATATGTGCTGAACGGCACCCTCTAGAGACAGACAGAATGTATGTAGCTCAAACGGAGCACAACAAACTGTCAAGATGCCTCAGATGTGTGAGTCTGTTGCAGATAATTTTCTTTAGGATTGAGTGTTACATTTGGCAACTCCTGTCAGGTATATCAGAGAGTCTAAGCATATGCAAGAAGACAGACATGCACACACAAGCACGCACATACTGACGCACGCACGCACGCACGCACGCACGCACGCACGCACGCACGCACGCACACACGCACACACGCACACACGCACACACGCACACACGCACACACGCACACACACACACACACACACACACACACACACACACACAGTCGAATAACAAACAGTGAGAGAAAGATATGACAAACTGTCATGGTAATTCCAACCACAAAGAAAGAGAAAGGGGAAAAACAAGTGAAAGGATTATTTGAAACCTTAGGTAAACCTCAGACAGTGAACACCCAGGTAATAACTGATGTTATGACTTGGCATTTGCTGTGACATGTATTTGAGACGCGAACATTAAAAGATATCCATTATTTGACAGGTATCCACGGTTCCCCCAGGCGAGAGAAGGATTCTCAGTCTGATGAGTGTGTCAGTCACACTGAAGTTTTTGTCGACAAGCCCAGATCTCAAGCGCTGACATTCAGGAATAACTCTTCGCCTCTAAATTACACACGGAATATTTGAATAAGCTGTGCAAAGAGTGATTATGTCCAAACTACAATATTTTTTAGTTTGAAATGCTGGGGGTAGTATTTCACAGGGAGAAGTTTAACGGCCCTGTCCTCACGTAAACCATTAACATCATAAAAACAATTGAATCCAATATTCTTGTTAATCATGTCTCCCCCCCCCGATTTAAAATGTATCTTTTTTGCTTGTCTCATTCTTTGAAACAACGACGCAGAAAGGCATTGATTTACAACATAACATAAGCTGTGTAGCACGAAAACTGTACGACACGAGAACAATACTCAGCAAGAGTGCCACTGTCGTACGAATTCCCCAAAATGGATCATTCATAATCAGCAACAATAAATGAGTTGTGACTGGAAGCTGACAGGAACTGTGGAGAGATGTCGGACGACACAGGGTTTTAAATGCCATGCTTTCAGCAGCAGCCAAGTGTGAATGGCCGCTCCTGTATGCATTTTTCACTCCGGCATATGCCATGTTCGGTGCATGACACACACGCTGATTTACAGCGCTCTTCCAGCTAAATAATTTACAGTGATATGGCGCTCTGTGCTTTTAATGGTTGTTGTATAGGCCTGCATGCTTTTAAAATGTTCCACAGGCAGGCAGGCAAGCAAAGGGGGCTTGGATGGATGGGAGGCCGCCTCTCACCACTGATTAATAAGCCACTCAATATTTCATGGCAAACAGGGTGTCGTGAAACAGTGCATAACCACAGAAGCAATCTGGGTGTGTTTGAATACGCCGCCGTGTGCATGCTTGCGTTCGTTCGTGTGTGTGAGCAGGCTTTAGTCCACACATGAGATTCATCTGATGTGCAAAAACAAAAAAAAACGGCTTTAACCCATTGAGACCGGAAACGCATCTGTGTGTCATTTTTAGATTTCTTTGGCTATTCAAAAATAGCAGATCTACAAGCTCATAGCTTGTAGATCTGCTATTTTTTTTAAAAATCTTTAAAATTGGTGCAAATCTTTGAATATATATATATTTTTAAAGCAAACATTTGTAACTCAAATCTTTGCTTCTGGGGGATTCTACAAATCACTTCTAAATCCTAAAAGTTTTCTGAAACTCAAGGACCACCCAAAATAATATGTATTTGGCTGCCGACCCCCATCTCAAAATATGTTGTTCCAGGGACCCCCATGAAACAAAGATTTGAGTTACAAATGTTCGCTTTAAAAATTATAAATATTCAAAGATTAGCAAAAATGATATTTTTTTCAAAAACAGCAGATCTACAAGCTCATAGCGCGGCACTCGTTGCTGCGCTATGAGCTTGTAGATCTGCTGTTTTTGAATAGCCAAAGAAATCTAAAAATGACACAGATGCATCCCCGGTTTGAATGGATTAATATTTGATGTATGATTTACCTTTAGTGTTCACGTGGGATCCCCATTATGAAATATGAATAGGCCCGTTTTTGTTAGCGGTAAACGCCAGTTCAAAGAGAAATAGAGCCATGCACACAACAGGAGTGCACTCTTTGGTCAGCAAACAAAGCACCATAATATCAATTCATTACCAAGTCGTTTTAACTTAAACTTAAAAATGGATGCCCGCCAAATCAAGAGACCTCGTTGTCCTCTGAAATATTATTAACTCTGTTAATATTTAACAGCGCTGGCAGCTCAATGCATTTAGTACATAATTCTTCGGAGGAGGTTGGTATGATAGGCTACCGATTAATCATCCCTGTGTTTACCTTACGGAACACCTGTTGATTATGCTCTCAGTTAACAAAAATAATTCAGCCGCTCGACTGATGAATGTTGGCCTGTTGCTTAATTTCACTGACTTCAACTCTGGACAACCAACAGTGGTATTCATTTCACAGATATAACTCTTAGACAGCCTGCAGAACCCGGCTGTCACCGGCGTTATCCAGTTCAGAGCCCAAGACAAACCCAGCAGGGTTTCGACAGGTTGAGTGCAACGCACGCTTTCAGCCCTGAAACGATATAACAATATCTCCTTGTTGTGGTGGAGAGGAGGGGGAATCAGTGTGACAGCTGTGAGCAAATATGAAGATGACGGGGAAGTCAGCCGTGGTGAGATGCAAGAGTGTGTTTCTTCTTCTTCTTTTTTTAATCTTGTGAACTTCAAAGCTGTAATTGCTAATTTGATCCACAAGCTGTGTGATACAGTGTCTCGCGGTAAAAGCGCTCCACTGTCAGTGTGTTGTCAGCGAGCTCGAGATGATCACATTCCAGGACGGAAACTACATCACGCCTTCATACCGACTGCTTTGTACGCGGCATCTTCTCGACAATGGAGATGACTGCAGAACTGCCTTTCATTAGAAACACTTATCAGTATCACTCATTCCTCCATTGACGCGTTTGCTGTGGTACTGCATGCACTTAAGTTCAATTTTGAGGTACTTTTACTTAACTTGTGTATTTAAATTTTGATATACTTATACTCCACTACATCTCAGAGGGAAATAATGTACTTTTTACTCCACTACAATCATTTGAAAACTTTAGTTGCTATAGTAACTTTGTCGATTTTCAGGCCACTGCCTGTGCAGCCTTCACATCTAGTTATATATTGTGCTGATCATCGACTGCAAACTGTTCCTGTTCGCAGATGACTCGGCTCTGCTGGTCTCGGTACTAACCTTAGCAAGGCTGAGAGTTTCACGATCTACTTCTTGGCCTCAATTACAAAACCCATCTAACCCCTGCTCATTTTGCTATTTGGATGGCTTAGGGTTGAGGACAGAGTACAGCAACTTACAATGGGCCTGGTCTTCAAGATACACCACAACATTGGGATCCCCCCGTATTTGTCAAAATACTTCCAAAACGTAAATGAAGTCCACGATCATAACACCAGAGGCAGCTCCACGGATCATGTTCAACCCAGATTTGGCTCAACAAAGGGAATGAACTCGTTCTCATGCTATTCAAGAAAAATGTGGAATGCCCTACCTAAAGGAGTAAAGG
Source organism: Gymnoscopelus braueri (assembly GCF_963280865.1). Classification (NCBI taxonomy): domain Eukaryota; kingdom Metazoa; phylum Chordata; class Actinopteri; order Myctophiformes; family Myctophidae; genus Gymnoscopelus; species Gymnoscopelus braueri. Next base: position 44,914,399 of record NC_137619.1, read on the forward strand.
AGTGTAAAACCCTACTCACTTTCAAAACTGCCCTAAAGAAACACCTTCAGGAGGCTGCAATTCAAAAATGGCCCCTGTCAAAGTCCTAACCTACCCCCCCCCTCCCCTCCCCGAACCTTTTCCTCTTTGTACATATTTTTCACTCTTCATACCAGTAACCTGTAAGCTGATGGTATGACGTTCTGTATAGTAGTGTGTATATCTGTCAGTCTCTTATATGTCATCATGATTTGTGTGCATGGGGATCTCATTTTAAACAAACTTAGTGCTTTATGAGCCTACCAGTTTAGTAGACCTTGTATTGTGAATTTGTACTTCCATGTACTGATGTTCTCATGTCTTGCTAAATAAAGTACATCAAATCAATCAATCAGAGCAATGCTCACCCAGTGGCGTAACGCAGAATCGCGGGGCCTCCCCGCGGAAGTTTCACGTGAGGCCCACGCACATGCACGCGCGCGAAAAATGTCGGGTCAAATTTGGGTCTAATTCGGGTCTAATTCGGTTCTATTTGACCAATATAAATCAACTTTTTTCTTTTTTTTTGCTGTAAAAATATTTGTATCAGCTGGTGGCCCCCCCGCACCGCAGCACTTGCTGCCCCTCCGTTACGCCACTGTGCTCACCGCGTTATGGCCATTTGAAGTGTTAAAAACTGCTGTAACACCGTTGCTCCAGCAGGCCTGTGGCCCCTGTGTGTGACTATTGTCACGGCAGTCCCCTGAACAGTTTGTGCCCAGTGATGGAAAAAGTACTCACATTTTGTACTTAAGTATCAATACTGCAATGTAGAAATACTATGTTACAAGTACAAGTCTGGAATAAAAAAATTACTTGAGTAAAAGTACAAAAGTATTGGTATCAAAATGTACTTAAAGGACAAAAATAGAAAGTACTCAAAAATTGGCTATTTCCAAACGACCGAAATGTATTTAGGGCTGAAGTGAGTAATGTATGTTTTGTAATAATAATCAAAATCTACAACATAACTAGTAACTAAAGTTGTCAAAATAATTGTAGTGCAGTAAAAGTAGTGGAGTAGAAGTAAAACTACGGAATATTGGAAATACTCCAGTAAAGTAAAAATGACTCAAAATTGTACTTAAGTACAGTACTTGAGTAGATGTACTTAGTTACTTTACACCACTGTTTGTGCTTAGTTTTGGGATGAGAGTCACATCATCTGTTAGCCTATATCCACTATGGTAATGGCAGCATCAAGCAAGTGCATCTAAAGGTTTATAGTCATCCACGATTGCAAGGGGTGAAATCCTGCTGCATATTATGATACGGCAATAAGAGATGGACGTGATCCTGTGTTATAGCGTGTATATATATATATATATATATATATATATATATATATATATATATATATATATATGTGCCTCTCGGAGGGTGATAATATGAAAGAGGGCCAGACGTACGAACATCTAATGTGACCATGATCTAATTTGTGTTCCATCCTCGGAAAAGTCAACCTGGATTCCGCTTCCTGACAATTCTCTTTGTCTTGTTTTGTGTTCCTCGTACCTCTTATTAATTCTACATGTTACGCCTGTTCACACATTAAGCTCTCTCCTCACACCCATTAAGCCGTGCCTGTCATGTTTTAATAAGCATTCACAAATCATTGGAACTAGTTCCCTCCTTCTCCTCCTCTCTATACTGTTTCACATGTACAGTATATATATATTAGAGACGGTATATTAACGGCTTTGCCCGTCGTATGTATAGTCTACCCCAGTGGTGTTCAAACCTTTTGTGTCCAAGGCACACCAAAGGGCAAGACACAATCACACCTGTATTCACATCCATGCAAAATAGCCTGTATAACACATATTATCACTCTTTTCACACTGAAAGCGTTTATTTTCATTTACTAATGCCAAATAAAACATGTAACCATGAACCTATTAACTCATTCACTGCCTGAATTATTTCTGGCCGCGTTTGCCCACTGCCAGAGATTTTTCACTGAAAGCGCCGAGATACAGAATTTTAAAGTTTTAAGTTAACAAGGAAGTGGATAGGAGTCTAGATCTTCAAAAAATCATATCTCCTTGGTCTTTGGGTCAAATAAAAAAAATTTATTAAAAAAAAAGAATTGGTAATTGGAAATAATTACGTTTTTTTACGTTCTAGGCAGGGAATGAGTTTGGGCTAAGCCCTTTCTCGTACAAATAATAATAATAAAAAGCTAACATAGTCAATCTACAAGCTCACAACATGTCACATTGCGATGAGCTTGTAGACCGGCTATTTGAGCTATCTTTTGAAAATATGTGTAAACATTTTCTAAATATAAAAAAATCTAACATTTTTAATTAAAAATGCCCCCAAAAATAGGGAAAATGAAAACACGATACATAACAATGTACTCTTTGTATAATTGATAATGTGAGGTCGTCACAAAACCCCAATGCACACTTGGACTTGGTCTCGCGGCACGCCGGCGTGCCTCGCCACACCGTTTGGGAACCATTGGTCTCTACTCTGTTACCTGTGTCTGCTGAGAATGGAACCTAAGGATGCCTTCCATTCAGTTTAGATTCCGCCTCAGATTTAACTGCCATACATTCTGTTGCGAGTCTCCTTGGAGTTAAACTTGGCTCCTGGCCACACGAAGTCTATCCTTTGCGTATCACATGGTTAGTGGTGCTTCCTAAGGCTATATTTATGTACTCCGACTGTATCTCCTTTCATTGAAACTCTAACCAGTGGGTGATTTGTCTCCATAAGAAAGTGCCATTTACAAGCAGCCATGCTGGGCTAGGACTCCAACCAGAGGACTCGTTAATAGCACACATCCACTTCTCACCAGATGCTGTCCAGAGCACAAACCACCGAACACTGAAAGAAACGTCGAAACCCATTGCCATGATTGCTGGACTGCATAGTTTCAATTTCAAGTGAGATTTTCTTTATTTTATTGTATTTTACCCACTCTTTTAGTAACTACATACAATTAAAAAAAGGTAGTACTGTGACGTTATTGTCATATTAGGATTACTCATAATTACACAGACAAACAAGTGGCACTTACTGTGATATTATTTTATTGTGACTAGGGTACGAGGTGGTTGGATAAAGGGTTAAAGATTTTTTTTCTGCCCGTGGCACTTCCAACACCAAACAGAATCTCATTTTCTACATATAGCAGGGATGAATAACCTGCCAAACCAGTTCTCTGGGTGATACACAGCAGCAACTCCACTCATGCAGCACACAGTCAAATCCTCAGTGTTAAGCTAACTCTGAGAGTGTAAAAATGGACCCAAAAGCACCCAAGACACCTGACGGTCAATGTGGGTACATTTTTTCACACTCAAATCTGTTGAGTTGCTCGTTCTGCATCTAAATGATAGGTCGAATTGATAAGACACTTTCAGTTTCCCCCTTTTTCCATGTTTTGTCTGATGAGCAAATCCAAGTAGCCCGATTTCTCCATTCTAAAAACAGCCAGCTCCTTTGTGTGTGCTGCCAAAAGTATTATGTTTTTTAAGAGCAAAGAAGTCTGACTTCGTCGTGGCTTCGGCAGGTACCCCAGGGGGGCCTTGAAGGCATGTTAGCCCGTGAGAGCTTGCTTCATTGTTTACTTACAGTCAAAGTTAGCGAGGTATTGTTCCTGTGCACTGTACTGCCTGTGAGGTGACAGAAACCCTGCAGGGCCACATGATGGATGGCCTTCATTAAACACAAACATAAGTGCTGTTGCCTGGTCCTCTTTGTTCTACTTTATAATGAAGAAAAATTTAACTGCTGTTATCTAAAGTCAATCTCATCTCCCTTCTGTCACCAGGTCGCCACGAAAACAAGCTATCTGACAGCCAACTGCGCCTTTGATGATTACATTTGGCTCTGTCATCATAACGCTGTAGCCAACGGCTGTAATACATGTTAATGGTATGCAAACCAAAACGTAACAGGGATATGTGTATTGTTGATACGTGACAAAAGAATGACACTTCATTCGTGCTCCTGCAACTACTCTTGCTTTGGGTTGTCTATCATTTTTTTTTAATATTTTGTTTAACATATTTTGGTATCACTGATTATCCAAAGTAAAATGTTTGAGGGCGTCTGGGTGGCACAGGGTAAAGTCAGTGGTGGAAAAAGTACTCAAATGTTTTACTTAAGTAAAAGTATCAATACTGCAATGTAGAAGTACTCCGTTACAAGTAAACGTCCGGAATACAAAAGTATTGGTATCAAAATGTACTAGTACCAAAAGTAAAAGTACTAAAATGTTTGAAAATAGCCGATCTACAAGCTCACAACGCGTCGCGACGCGTTGTGAGCTTGTAGATCGGCTATTTTCAAATAGCCTCGGTATAAAATAGGGCTAAAGTGATTAATGTATGTTTTATAATGTAATCATTTATATCTGCAAAGTAACTAGTAACTAAAGTTTTCAAATAATTGTAGTGGAGTAAAAGTACACTATTTGCCTCTGAGATGTAGTGGAAATACTCCAGGAAAGTAAAAGTACCTCAAAATTGTACTTAAGTACAGTACTTGAGTAAATGTACTTAGTTACTTTACACCACTGCTGGGGTTTGATTCCCTCCACAGTGCCTCCAGCTTGACCGGGTGTTCCAACTAACACAATTGGCCGTGTTTGTTGGTGGGAAGGCAGAAGGGGAGGTCGATCTCTGTCGACTCCTACATGTTGGTCGAGGGCCTTGCGGAACGGAGAGGGACATCGTGTTCCTCCGCATGCAATAGTCCTCTCGGTGAAACTCCTAATTGTCATGTGGTGGTCTCACATAGCCTGGCAATCAGCAGTGGTGGAAAGTAACTAGGTACATGTACTCAAGTACTGTACTTAAGTACAATTTTGAGTATTTCCAATTTCCAATACTTTTACTTCTACTCCACTACATCTCAGAGGCAAATGTTGTACTTTCACTCCACTACAATTATTTGAAAACTTAAGTTACTCGTTACTTTTCAGATATGAATTATTATTATGAAAACATACATTAACCACTTCAGCCCTATTTTATACCTAGGCTATTTGAAAATAGCCGATCTACAAGCTCACAGTGAGCTTGTAGATCTGCTATTTTCAAACTTTTACTCAAGTACATTTTTAACACCAGACTTTTAATTGTAACAGAGTACTTCTACATTGCAGTATTGATACTTTTACTTAAGTAAAACATTTGAGTACTTTTTCCACCACTGGCAATCAGAGATCTCTGCCTACTACTGACACGTCTGGGGAACTCTAAATTCATGGAATGGTCTTGGACGGCGAAGACAACCATCGCCAACAAACCTACACCACCGCTTTGAAAACCAGTCCTGATACCGTTCCAATACGAAGGAAGTATAGGACAGCCCTAAAGTCTTTGTAATGGTTCTGTTCTTTTTTTTTTAAATCTCTGAATTGTTTCCACCATGTTTTTGGCCCATTCATTGACTTTAGATGTCACCAGGCATATCAGCAGGAGGAGATCTCTGATCATCCGGCTATACGCGAGACTACTTCATGTGTATCGGAGGAGACGTGTGGTTGTCTACACCCTCCCCAAGACCAAAGTATAGGGGGTCAGAAGTGACAGGGACTATTACACATGGGGGAAATTGGCAATGACTAAATTGGGGAGGGGGGAAAAGTAAGAGTTGATCAAAGTAAAATGCGTTGTCTCTTTATGCGTGTGTGTGTGTGCGTGGGTGGGTGCGTGTGTACTTGGCTATTGAAAAATAGCAGATCTACAAGGTGCCGCGCTATGAGCTTGTAGATCTGCTATTTTTGAAAAATCGTGAAAATCTCTCAGAGTCCTGACTCCTTTTTTCTGAGGTCCTTCTCTGAGCCTCATAACTACAACATCTACAGCAGCTTGAAGATCTATTCCTGCGACCAGGGACATGTACAGTGGGTTGGAAGATCTATTCTTCATATCAAGAACATGTACAGTGGGTTGGAAGATCTACGCCTCCACACTGAAAGTTTGCTATAGGTGGGATAGTGGTCGTGACTCGTGCCGCTGTTCACGGCTATAGGATCAATTCGGAGACTCTCTCCCTTGATGTAATTGCCCTCCGTTTCATAAAAAGGATTTATTGAAAATCAGATCTCAGGTTATGGGGCCCTGATGACAGCAAAAGAAAAATGCAGAATTTACTGTGTGCTTTTACAGCCGGATTTCAGAAATAATTGTTGCAGGACATGACGGTAAGTTAGCAGTTATAAACCTGTCCTCCATATAAATTACCTAATCAGGAGATCCCAGCGGTTATATAAATTGAGGCACTCATTCGTCTTCAATGGCCTGTGTGTGCATATAAACCCACAACGACCATCATATACTTCACAGGAAAAAGGGGGCCCGCGTGGCTGTTTACAGAGTTAGGGGGGGGAAATGGATGACTTTTTGCATGCTCAATCAACTGTGAAATGTCCATTTAATCATCCCCAGAAACCCCCCTGGTTTATTTGTGCTGCAGCGCACATTTACATTTCCAAACATCCCCTATATTAATCATTACTTCATCACGCTCTCCAACTGACAAGAAGCATAAACCACCTCAGTGTACTGCCCTGTGTCGACTGCAATGTGTGTGCGCGCGCGTGTGTCTGTCTGTCTGTCTGGAAGCATGTGTGTGTGAGGGCGTCAGTGTGTACATGCGTGCGTCTGTGTGTGTGTGTATGCGGTACGTGTGTGTGCGCTTTCATTCACTGACCTCTCACTGTGTTCGGCAGTAATGTTGGGCTCTAGTGGCACAGCTGCATTTTGGTCGTCGGATATATATATATTCTTTAAACAGTGAGAGAAATCAAATGCGAATCATTTGTAATCATGTTGCCTCTTGTGAGGAAATCATATTGAGTGATGGCATTTTGTACGATACGATGTCACGGATAAGCATGGGCGGTACAAATGACAAATAACTTAGATTTTTCGCACGCGTTGCCTCGAAAGTGGCAGACTTTCAGCACAATGGTTTTGGCTTTTGTCAAAAAATGGCGACAGCCAACGTCAGGACAGAAACCAGACTTTTTTCCGTATAGGTCTAGCTGGCGCGCTCGGCTATCATGACGAGACCGTTTGGAGTGATTTGCGCACGCCGTATAGACTGCACCATGGAGTGCCCTGCGTAGAGAGCCACTCTACCTGCCAGCATAATGAAATTCACAGCATTTTTACCATCAACAATGAATCCTTCATAAAGGAGTGAAGTATAACTTTATCACCCAGGATGAGAAGCATGTTACATTTGCCACTTTAAACAAGATGAATGGGTCACTCAGCCATTTACATTCTCATACATTTTTATGACTCCGCCATGAAGTGAATTTGATGTATCGGTAACAAGATAAATGATGGGCATAAAGTGTTGGCAGCTCTGACTTTAAACAATCTTTCATTTGATGCCACTCTTTTACTTTTACATGACGCACCGTCTGTCTTCACAACCTTGTACTGAACATTCGTAGAAGCCCCCCCCTGCGTACACACACCACCCCCCGCCACCTTTACCATAGGTAAGAAATGAGGTACGCACTACGCGGCGTGCATGGCAACATCACTCAGTACCTGACTGCAGCCGTTACAGCGAAACGTGAAGAATTCCACTTAACGCCGCGCGTCGTCGTGCTCGCCAATGCGTGTGCGTTATTCGTGATGAGAAACAGTTTCTTGGGCCCCCACGTGCAAAAAAACGCGAGCGCACAAAGGGATGTTTTGTTCCAGCAGGTATACACACTGAGTCAGCCAACTTATGGCAGTCAGCTATGCGGGAGCATGAAAAGGCGGCTGAAAGCCTCACTTTACAGTTGCCAGCCCCCTTTCAAGGGTTTCTTGCGGAATGATGCATGTATGTGTACGTTTTGGCACGGCATTTCAGCGAGACGGAAACAGTGCCGGGTCGCAGGAAACATCACCTGTCAAAGAGTGATGGAGGACGCTGAATGGATCTGTCGGAGAGGTCAGCGCCATGGAAGAAGACATCCTCTTCTTCCTCTCTCTCTCCCTCTCTCTCTCTCTCTCTCTCTCTCTCTCTCTCTCTCTCTCTCTCTCTCTCCCTCCCCTCTCTATCCTTCTTGTTGTCCCATAATATATTTTACAGCTGGTGTTGGATGGTCGGACGGACGTAATGATGGAAATATTCCAACAGATTAATCTGTCTCTGACAGTCACGTACCGACGAGCATTTTACCTATCTGGACAGCAGATTAAAAATGTTCACGTCAAAAGCGCCGTGGATGGATCCTCGCGGAGACCTCGGCAGCAACCCCCTGCGTAATAATTTGAAAACAGCCCCCTGGTCCATTCAGTCACCACTGTGAGCGAGGGTGTCGCTGCACGGACAGGGAATGATGTATCACCTGACCGACTAAATGACAATTTTATTTCTCAACTCCCACTTTCGCCGTGAAATATTACTAGCACACTTTTTCTTTCTCCGTGGCAACTTTTGATTGAACTCCACGTCAGTCAAGCTTAACTAGCGACCACGTTTTTTTTGCCGCTAAAGCACTGACATCACCCACGGCGGTTTCGTTGACTGACATTACGTGTCAACATAGACATAGACCCACGCGAAGACAAACGCATTAACAAGTATGTGTGCGTGCACGTGTGTGCGTGTGTGTGTGTGCGCGCACACGTGAGTTTTGTTTAAGTAGTGGTGAAGTCATCCTTTGTCAGACAGCCGTAAAGGAGGCCAGCGAGGGAAGAGAAACAGGAAGTACAACAGTGGGCCTTTGTTTGGCCGTCCAGGACGAAGGCCTGTAATTTACACCCTAATGGCCGACGCCACTGGCCCGAGAGGCAGCAGTGTGCTCTCAGGGAGAGACACACAGAGAGAGAGAGAGAGAAAGAGAGAGAGAGAGAGAGAGGGGAAGAGAGCTCCATCATGGAAAAGGGAGCTCCTGTCTGCAGCATTGGTCCGGGACCAGGCTGAGAGCTCCCAGACGCCCCTGTATGATTAATGACTTATGGCCACGCTGTGTGGAAGCCTGGTAATTAGCTACAGGCTGATTAAAGACAAGTAAACCTCTGCTGATAACCCGATTCTGTTTCTCCCCAGCGCCGACGCTGGCATGTGGAAGCTCTTACTGCCAGGGTTGCAAGAAACAGACCAACGTTGAGTATGATGAATGTAGTCTCCAACAGGCGTATACAGGCCCTAATTTAAAACTATTTAGCGTGTGACATATTGGCATTGTGCTCTCTCTGTCTCCCTCTGTTCACGTTCCGTGGTTTACGGGCGCCGTCCAAGTTTTCAGGGGGCCGTTGTGTTGAGTGTGTAACGGCTGGCATATTCATGAATAAAGTTTTGTGCCGGCGACTCCCTCCCTTTTCTCTCCAAATCCCCCCCCCCCCATCCAAACATTTGCATTTTTCTATATTAGCGAATAAGGAGTATAGTGGCAGTCTGCCACGAGAATTCATCAAAATGCTGAATTTTTAGGAGTTCTGTCTGCTGTCCAACTCATGGACAAAAACCTTGGCCAGAAAAAAACGGACAGCATTTACTCCGGATTTACCTTAAGGCTCACAAAGTACGCAAAGTTAGCCAAGGCATGAAAAGGGCCTCTCTGGGTTCTCCGGCAGCAAAGCAGCCAAAAGCGACCCACGCAAGCTATCCAAAAAGCCTTGTGTCTGTATCTTCACGGGTGGAACCTATTCCCTAAGGTAAACAGATGGAACAAAGAATAATGGATAGTAGCGTTAAATAAATCTGATGTCAGTTGTTTTGCCGTTCGAGCACAGGAGGGCCCCCCCGCATGAAACCGAAATTAGTTCAGTCACAGTTATTTAATAAATACTGTACTCTGTCATCAAGCTTACGCTGATGGGAACAGAATGTCATAACAAGACGTTATGCAACGCATATATCCATCTCTCTCTCTCTCTAAAAATACTGGGATAATATTAGAGACAACTTCCTATAGCTTTGCGGTGGGGTTTGCTGGCTACAACTAATCATGTAACCCAATTTGTCTGTGGCAAGTGAAAAATGGGCTTGTCTTGAGATGAAATACGTGTGTGTGTGCGCGCGCGCATGTGTGCCTGTGTGTGTGTGTGTGTGTGCGCGCGAGCGCGCGTGTGTGTGTGTGTGTGTGTGTGTGTGTGTGTGTGTGTGTGTGTGTGTGTGTGTGTGTGTGTGTGTGTGTGTCTGTGTGTGTGTGTGTGTGTGTGTGTGTGTGTGTGTGTGTGTGTGTGTGTGTGTGTGTGTGTGTGTGTGTGCGCGTACGGCATCGAGAGGATAGTAGTGCCACAGGGTATAGCCTCCACCGTGTGGGTCGAGATGAGATGCCGGGGCCACCCACTCCTCGTCCTTTTATCACCCCTCCTCATAATTAGGTTGGTTAACATACTGCCGTGTGCATGCAGTCATATTGACTGGGAGGTTTAATCACGTTACTATTGAGTTCCCGTCCCTTTGCGTGTGCCCCAGGTGACACTTCTAAAGCCCAGAGTTATGGCCCTGACCTATGGGAGGAAATTAGCTGTGGACACAAGTTTGTTCTTGTCCCCACCTACTGTGTGAAAATATTTTGCAAGCATGGCAGGGCGGTGCGTGACAACGCCGTGAGAAATAGAGGAGGAAGCACAATGTTCTACATAGGGCAGCAAAGTCTGAGATGTGAAAAATGCAGGAAGGGCAGAGTAGAGGTGCAAGGCGTGTATTGCTATGGCTGGCAGTCCATTAGGGCCCTGATAGACATTTCACTTACCAAAGTCAAATATAACAGTCTAGTATTCATTAATATAAGGAAGGGGCCGGGGAATCAAACCCACCATCTGGTTAAAACGACAGTATAATCTACAACTCATGATTAGGTCTAAGGAGTGGAATTTCACTTTAATCTTTTTCAGGGGCTCGAAATTTCCATCTGCACGGTGCGGCACATCATTTTTCTTCAAGACAAATGTGCTGTTTTTCATGTTCCAAAATTAGATGAGAAGAAAACGATTAATCATGTCATGGCCTGGGAAGGGAAACAAAGATCTGATTTTCCTCTCCCTCCCTCTCTCTCTCTCTCTCTCTCTCTCTCTCTCTCTCTCCAGCCATGCCCCTCCCCTCCACCCATGCACCTTTTTATTTTCCTCCATTCCTCGCACCCCCCCCCCCCACACGAGACCGATCTCCTTCCCTACAGCCTTCCTCTGTCTAATAATCTCTCTCTCTCTCGTTCTCTCTCTCTCTCTCTTTGCTCCATTTCCCCACCATGCTCTGGACAGTTTTCCACAGTCACACTGCATCTTCCTCTCTGTCTCTTCGTGTGACTTATATATTTATTTCCCCCCCTTCCTTCATCTCAGCCGCCCTGACATTAAAAAGAGAGGATGTGCGGTTTCTCTGTGATTAATACAAAACGACGAGAGTCGTCAATTAGCGGAGCCCGTCCGTCCGTCCGCCCCCACCCCCCCTCCCCCCGTCGCCGACGGCCGAGCACAACAGCACAGATGGCGTCCTGTTTGTTTGTGACACCGCGGCGACCAAGATCTAAACTGGGAAAGAGTTGCAAGTCACAGGGACACTGCAAATTAGTGAGGGCCACACGACTGTCAGGTAGCTGGCCTCTCCGCTGACAGTTGTAGCCCATTACGGGAACATTGATGTTTTCGCAGTGTGACAAAAAGGAATCCCTTTTTTTTCTCCCCCCTCCCTCCCCGCCAACCCCCCCCCCCCCCTCCTCACACACACACAGGACCTGTCTGTCAGCCACAGCTCTCAAGTCATAACAAATCACTGGCACTCAGCTTAGGGCTGAGCATTGGGAGCGTCAGGGGAAGATAAATGACCTGTAGGCCTTTGAAGTGCTCTGGCAGTTGAGATGGCTCGGCGGCGCTGACAGAGAAATATACACAACAGCGTTACCAATAATGAGAACATTAAACATTCCTGCCTCCTGACAGCCTGACAGGAAGGCCCAGCCTGGCATCAATCATCTTCGGAGGCATAACCTTGACAATTAGTCTCCTCTCTCTCTCTCTCTCTCTCTCTCAACCCTTGTGCACTCTCTCTCCCTCTCTCTCCCTCTCTCTCTCTCTCTCTCTCTCTCTCTCTCCTGACTCCAATACCCAGACTGCTCTGGCTGCCAGGCTCAAGGCGAATGGAACCATGGGGTGAGTGTGACAGTGGTTGGGAGGGGGGGAGGGGGGGAAGGGGGGGGACTTACAATCATTCGTCCAAAACAGATTCCTTCTCACACCGCATTTGATCCCCTGAGTCACGTTGCTGAACCGGAGCAGGTGATGACAACAGTTATTGTGGGCCAGTGGTGTGAAGCTAGGGTGTGCGTGTGCATGTGTTGGGGTTGGGGGGGGTGGGGTGTTACACTTGCAGTAACAACAGCCCCATGATTAGGGTGGGTCCACTCCCCACACATACGTTCTTGTAACCGGGGCCCCTTGAGGCAGACTTTTGCACCCCTTGCTGTGTGCCCTGGACATCTAAACATGCTGGCATCATCATGCAGAATCCAACACAGTCTCACTCCCAAGAAGGCACATATTGCCTTTTGGTCAGAACCCCAGGAGGGGTTCTGACCAAATGGCAATATGTGCCTACTTGGGAGTGAGACTGTGTTGCAGAATCTCAGTCAGTCATCTCAGGATTGAAACGCACGCCCCGTCGTCATTCACTTTTCGACCACCATCGTCCTCGTCGCCTCTTTTCTATCATTCTGTCTTGGAGCTCCATGCCGTATCTGCAAAGGAATAATAACTTGATCAAGACAATGTAATCCATTTGATTTTGCAATAAGGAAACTATTTATTTCCAAAATAATTCAAGGATATAAAACAACAATAGTAAAATTGCAGATCTACAAGTTGAGTGATTGAAAAATACAAATACTCAAGTACAGTACAGATACTAATTTGTTTTTACTTCAAGTAAATGTACGTAGTTACAGTCCAGCACTTCTGGCGTTCCTATCTTGGTCATGTGAGTCTAGTCAAAGGTATTTAAAAAAAAAAGAACTCAGCGGGACGCATTGTGACGTGTTGCGAATTTGTAGATCGGCTATTTTTGCTATTCGTCTCATGACCAAGTATACGTACATAGGGCATACGTGGTTCAGAATGTGAGCAATATATCATGTCTTTTTGTACGACAACCTGGACGTTACCTCTGCAATGAGTTCCCAAAGCAGTGGAAAAACATTTCCTTTATTGGATTTTGGACACATTAAGTGAATTTAAGCTCTGTTGCAAACAAAGGCTAATGCTATTCAGGTTGTTTGGTCAACAGGAGAATCTTTACAAATCTAAACACTTTAAAATAATGTTTAACCATAAAAAGTGAACAAAAAAGTTTTAAAAAGCACATAACTGCTTCAAGATTCACGGTTGAGATATCATTAACGGGTGAAATTTTGCAGATCAAAACGTGAAACTCTCTTAGGTTCTTACTGTATGTTAATTACAGAAAACATTTTCTGCACAAATGAAAAACCCCTATGTTAAAAAGAAACATTGGAAACCTGGCGAGGGAACCCAGTGCGAACTCAGATCCTGGCTGTAGGACCCATGAATGTAGCATTATTTAATGATCTCCTGGACATGACTGACTTCAGTCATTGTGGAACAAGCTACGTGCTACAGCATAGGGTACGTAGACACCATTCAAAGTAAGAATAAAGATGTTTCAAAATTATGCTGTGTAATCCCATTAAGACCTGGAACGCATCTGTGTCACTTTTTGATTTGAGCTAAAAAGCATTATTTTACACTTTGGCTATTCAAAAATAGCAGATCTGCAAGCTCGTAGCGCGGCACCGAGTGCCGCGCTACGAGCTTGTAGATCTGCTATTTTTGAAAAATCGTGAAAATGTGTGCAAATCTTTGAATATATATTTTTTTAAAGCGAACATTTTTAACTCAGATCTTTGCTTTCTGGGGGTCCCTGGAACACAATATTTTGAGATGGGGGTCGGCGGCCAAATACATATAATTTTGGGGGTCCTTGACATGAAAAAGTTTGAGAACCACTGATATAGAAACATATATTTTTTCAGAATACTGTTGGGATTTAGGTCTTAATGGGTAAAAAAAAATAGGTATTTCTTGGGATAGCACCAAAATATTTTTATGCTACATGGATATGAAAAAAATAAGAAAAAAAGATATACAGTATATATACAGTATATATATATATATATATAGTTCAATGTAACTGGGTATATGACGTTCCAAAAAAATTCTCAATTATAGACATTGAAACAGCAGGAGCAGGCATGCAAGGTTCTCCTTGGCCATGCCTCTTCGCGAGTACAGTATTTCACTGTTTCCTCCATTAGCCATTCGCATTTAAATCAACGCAGACAAGCCTGACCCCCGAAATGTTTACGTTCTCCTGTTTCCCGCACTTGCGCGGCGGAGCCCTGGCCGAAACATTTCGCAGGCAAGCGCCGGGGAGAGAGAGAGAGATGATTTATGTGGAATGAAGACATTTCCCCTTTGACTAGCACATTTGCAAAAAGGTATGTCAAGGATGTGAGGCGCAGGGTACGGGCAACCTTTCAAGAGAGTATTTTTTTACCAGCTTATTGGAAGAGCAATAAATATCAGGGCGACAGGGCCTTCTCACCGTTACAAAGCCTACCTGCAACTGAGCTGGATAATTAGCAGGCCCTGAAGATGATGTATGACTTTCATTACCCTTTGGGACGGGGCAGACTAAATGAGGACACAGCTAATTGCCGTGCAAAGCAGTTTGGCATGATGGGGGAAAAATGCAGGTTTGCCTCTCTCCCCCTCTCTCTCTCTCTCTCTCTCTCTCTCTCTCTCTCTCTCTTTCTAGCTCCCTCCCCACATCTCTCTGCCAAAAAAGGGAGGCCCTGTTGCGGTTGCAGGGCTGTGATCTCCCTCCCCCTCCCTACCTTTCTGCCCGCAGGACTTCACCGACTGTCCATAAATCAGGAGCTGCTTACAGCCGAAACTACCCTGAGTCATCAGCATGCAATAAGCTGAGTGACAGATACCATCCTGACTACATTATAGCCTTGATACAAGCATACTTGTTTTTCAACAAACTACTTATATTTGACTATTTCTCTCTCTCTCAATATCTCTCTCTCTCTGTATCTGTCTCTATCTCTCTCTCTCCCCTTCTCCTGCTCTCACTTATGTCCTCTCTTGGGTTTCCCAGATAGTCACAACCGTCTATGCTATAGGTCAGCATAAACAGTGGTGGAAAAAGTACTCAAATGTTTTACTTAAGTAAAAGTATCAATACGGCAATGTAGAAGTATTCTGTTACAAGTAAAAGTCCGGAATTAAAAAAAATGACTTGAGTAAAAGTACAAAAGTATTGGTATTAAAATGTACCTAAAGTAACAAAAGTAAAAGTGCTAAAATGTTTGAAAATAGCAGATCTACAAGCTCACAACGCGTCGCATTGCGACGCGTTGTGAGCTTGTAGATCGGCTATTTTCAAATATCCTAGGTATAAAATAGGGCTAAAGTGGTTAATGTAATGTGTTATAATGTAATAATTTATATCTGCAAAGTAACTAGTAACTAAAGTTTTCAAATAATTGTAGTGGAGTAAAAGTACAACATTTGCCTCTGAGATGTAGTGGAGTAAAAGTATAGACAATGGGAAATACTACAGTAAAGTAAAAGTACCTCAGAAATTGTACTTAAGTACAGTACTTGAGTAAATGTACTTAGTTACTTTATACAACTGAGTATAAAAGAGAGAGAGAGAGAGAGAGAGAGAGAGAGAGAGAGAGAGAGAGAGAGAGAGAGAGAGAGAGAGAGAGAGAGAGATACCATTAGCACACACTGGGTAAGAAAAGTGTTTCCAGAAGCTGTCTTCCCAGGAGTGCCAGTGGTGAAGTTAATGTCTAAAATGGTGGGGTTAAGTATGTTGGCATCCATTATGATGCCAAAGCCCTGGACTCCTGCTGACATGTCAATTCAATTTAAGTAAGCTTCTCCTTCATTATGGGTGGGTGGGTGGGTGGGGGGCGGGGGCGTTCTTGATTTGTGAGGGCTGCAATGCATGTGTGTGTAAGTATGCATGTGTATGCGTGCGTCTGGGAGTGCGTATGTGCATGAAAGTGTTTTTTTAAATGTATGACTGCTATCATGTAGGCTACTGTAACTACAGCGATGTAAAGTAACTAAGTACATGTACTCAAGTACGTATTTTTTTTACTTTAGTATTTCCGTTTTTCAATACTTTTACTTCTACTCTACTACATCTCGGAGGCAAATATTGTACTTTCACTACACTAACTAAAACTTTAGTTTCTAGTTACTTTGTAGATTTGGATTATTATTACAAAACATACATCAACCACTTCAACACTACTTTGGCTATTTGAAAATAGCTGATCTACAAGCTCACAACGTGTAGATCTGCTATTTTCCAATGATTTTTATACATTTTAAAACTTGTGAAATGGGATATAATTCTGCATAATGAGTACTTTTACTTTTGGTACTTTAAATATTTTGATACCAATACTTTTATACTACTTTTACTCAAGTAAGTTGTGAATACCAGACTTTTACTTGTAACAGAGCATTTCTACATTGCAGTTTTGATACTTGTACTTAACAACAAATGTTAGTACTTCTTCCATCACTGGTAAAGAACCAATGCTTCTTGCGTTGCAGCGGTAGATGACAACATGGCTGCAGGGATCCACTTAACTGTTTTATTCTGGACAGACACGTGTGCTGCGTGTTTTTCCCTTTCTCCATCCTCAGCTTCCTGTTACTCTATATAAAAAGAAGAAAAAAACAAACATTCACATGTCAATCTCGATCACTTCAAATCAAATAAAAAACAAGAATCTTCCCTATGCAATCTTAAGTTACAGGCAGTGATGTAAAGTAACTAAGTACATTTACCGTACTTAAGTACAATTGTGAGGTATTTGTACTTTACTTGAGTATTTCCAATTTCCAATACTTTTACTTCTACTCCACTACATCTCAGAGGCAAATAGTGTACTTTCACTCCACTACAATTATTATAAAACTTTAGTTACTAGTTTTGATTATTATTACAAAACAAAAACCACTTCAGCCCTATTTCGGCCATTTGAAAATAGCAGATCTATTTATTTTTAAACGATTGTTATACATTTGAAAACTTGAAATGGGACATTCTGCATAATGAGTACTTTCACTTTTGGTAATTTAAGTACATTTTTATGCCAATACTTTTGTACTTTTACTCAAGTACATTTTCCGGACTTTAACTTGTAACAGAGTATTTCTAAATTGCAGTATTGATACTTTTACTTCAGTAAAAAATTTGAGTACTTTTTCCACCACTGGTTACAGGTGCTGTGTTTGGTTATGTTGAAATGTTTTTATGTTGCTGTTTATTGTACTTATTTTCCATCGTATTAACTCCCCGTGCAATGAGCTGTGATTGGTGTAGCAGTGTGAGCTGAGCTGTGATTGGTCTATACGTTTGTGTGGATACATAGGGCCAGAGATGTGGGAAAAAGCCCTGTTCTAGACCCGAGGACCCACACGGGTCCTTGAGTGGGCCATCCATATGAACTGTCTCTTCCGTATTGGAGTCAATGTAAAAATCTCAAGCTGGCCCCTTGGTTTGAACTGACGACATTGCCATCCCTGGAGCCCTGCAGTGACAAATATTATAATGTTTGTTCACTAGAGGAGGCGCTGGAAGAAAGGCTGCAGGGTCCAAAACATCTCTAGTTGTTGCTTTATGAGATAAAGCACTACAGTTTATGTCATGGGGTAATTCAAATGATTAGGCTTACCTGAATCAATGAGTCAACGACATTAGAAACGATCTAGAAACAAAACTGTGTGGTTAAGACTAAGTCAATTTGAATATTTTCCTGAACTTTTCTCCAGGGATTTCCACTATAGTTTTCAAATAAATCTGCACTTTAACCCATTAAGACCTGAAGCCAATTCTACAAATGTCTTCTAAATCCCAACAGTATTCTGAAAAAACGTATGTTTCTATATCAATGGTTCTCAAACTTTTGCATGTCAAGGACCCCCAACATTATATGTATTTGGCCGTGGACCCCATCTCAAAATATGTTGTTCCAGGGACCCCCAGAAGCAAAGATTTGAGTTAAAAATATTCGCTTTAAAAATATTTATATTCAAAGATTTGCGCAAATTTTCTCGACTTTTCAAAAATAGCAGATCTACAAGCTCATAGCGCGGCACTCATCTGCTATTTTTGAATAGCCAAAAGTGTAAAATAATGCTTTTTAGCTCAAATCAAAACGTGACACGGATGCATTCCAGGTCTTTCTTCACTAAAACATAACAAAAAAAACTAAAACTTTGACAAAAACGAGTGGTGCAATAAGATTTATTGTGTTGGATTACCTATCTCAAGAAAGTTTCAAATCTCTCCAAGTAGATTTTCGTACCATACTGGAAAACACTGGCATCCCCAAAGACCAAAAAAAAAACATGGCATGCTTTGGAAAATGGTCAGCAATAATCGGTTGCAGTGCTGTGTTGTGTTGTGTACTGTGAGTCATAAAAAAAGAATAAGGTAAACATACTAGGCCACTGGCATGATCCTTTTAAAATGAACGTTTAATAACCAAAATTGTACACTGTATTATGTAGATTCATTTTGAAAATAGTTAACCCATTAAGTCCTGGGACGCATCTGTGTCACTTTTTCATTTGAGCTAAAAAGCATTATTTTACACTTTGGCTATTCAAAAATAGCAGCTACGAGCTACAAGCTTATCTTTGCTATTTTTGAAAAATTGAGAAAATGTGTGCAAATCTTTGAATATAATATATTGTTGAAAGCCAACATTTTTATCTCTATTCTTTGCTTCTTGGGGTCCCTGGAACTAAACATTTTGAGATGGGGGTCGGCGGCCAAATACATATCATTTTGGGAGTCCTTGACATGAAAAAGATTGAGAACCACTGATATAGAGACATACGTTTTTCAGAAAAGTGTTGGGATTTAGAAGACATTTGTAGAATCGGAACCTCAGGTCTTAATGTTAATGGTAGCAAAAGTGAATGGAAATCATAGAACTATGATAACCCTGCTATGATCTTGCAGGAAGTTATTCATTTATGGGGTTTCTGTAAACCACTCAAAAACATTTTAGGAAAGTCAAGAGAGTCAATGTGGGCATGCGTGTGTGTGTATGTATACCGCTCAGCATGCCACACGAGGCTCTGCTCACGCTCAACACAAGTCCTAGCTCTAGCTCTGTGGGAAATGAGGGGGTCTTTTCTGAAGGCAGTTAACGCCAAATGACACCCGGGGGGATTGTTTACCTAAATATGATTTAGTGATAAATGAACTCCAACGCGTCGGGTTGTCCTCCGCTTTCCCCCGTGTGTGAATCCACCAGGCATCACACCGGTGGTGAAGCGGTCACATAGGATAGCAGGCCCCGGATTCCCCCCGCTGGCCCTGTGAACATCTGCTGGGCCATTTAGCCAGCTAATAGATCAGTTTGGAAAGAGAGAGGGAGAGAGGGGGGGGGGAGGAGGGAGAGAGAACCAGAGAGAGAGAGAGAGAGAGAGCGGGACTTAGAGCAGGGAGGTGCAGGTGTTCCTACTGCCAGAGCCAGAAGACATCAAAAACCCAAGGCCCAATCCAAGTCCACCAGAGCACACACTGAATGAGTCACGGCCTCTCGCAGATAATAAAACAAGCATAAAGTTTGCTTAAGGTACAGGTGGGGGTATTTCACACTGTACTCAAGAGAGCCCAGTCACCAGCCCTGCACGGGGAGAGGGAGGTAATTGGACGCAGATGGGAGGAGGTAAATGAAAGAATTTTGCCGAATATCTCGGCGGAATACCTAATGGGGACAGGACAGAAAAGGAAATTAAAAATTATTTGAAGCAGATGGACTGTTCTTTGAGTTTTTCAGCGTGTGTGTGTGTGTGTGTGTGTGTGTGTGTGTGTGGGAGGGGATGGGGGTGGGGGGGGGGTATTTATGGGAGCCCGTGAAAGAAATGTGTCTGTTTATTTTGCTGCTGCCATGAAATGAACGGCCTGCTGAGTTGCCGCTTGTGTTAGTTTATGACTGCCTGGCCATTAGTCATAATTTAGGAGGTATTTGTTATCGATTCGTTGATTTAGCATGATTTATCGGTGCCTGTCAGGTTTCATTCAAAAGTCCACCCGTTTCATTTCGGCACCGGGCCCCCAGAGTTTATGAAAAATATAAACAGTAAAGTTTGGACAATATGTTGGATACAGTTTCATTTGTGTGTCATTATATAAAACCGCTTTGGTTGAATTTGAACAGTGCCTCGCTATAATTCATTGGTTCCTGTTACTTCCTTATTGCCAGAAACAATGAAATGAATTGTTCTAGAATACGCTATTAGTCAGGATACACTTCATGCTGGAAATGTTGATGGGGAAATATCCCAAATCCCTCTGACTGCAGTGTGGTCAGCGTGTTATTAACAATTGATCAGGAACAGCAGTTGTGTTATGAGTCCGCATCCCGGGAGGATTTGTTAAAAGGCCGCTTGGTTCCTCTTGTCTTACAACTACAGCAAGCATCATTAAACATACAATTCCCGGGCTTCTGGGAACATAGGGTTAGGGCTGATATTGACCTAACATATGGTTCATGTTTGAAAGGAATATCTCAAGATTACTGGCCTCATAATAAGAAGGTCAGCTAAATCCATTAGAGTTGTTTGCGTTCTGCCATGAATCTGATCATAGCTGTGAACTCCCATCTTATTCTCCTGACTGTCAGGCTACGATCTTCACTCCCTTTGCTGTCACTTAGTTTGATTCTGCTTTCACCGCGCGACACGTCATGTGACAACGTATAAAATGGGCTTAAGTGGTTAAGAGGAAACTAGGTTTGTGGTAAATGGAGAGTCTTGCTGGCTACTGTTGTTGTGTAACCTCCACACTGTGGAGGTTACAATGGAGGTTGTTCGGTACTATTGTTTACAGTAAGGTGAGAAGATAATGGCTCCTACAGGATTGCTGCACTCCTTTTAACAGCTACAATGATCTCTCAGTGTCAAGGTTATTCCAAGAAATGTATGTGCAGTAACAAGAACATGTGCCTCTGTGAAGAACCAGAGGCAGGGCTGGAAACGTAAATGGTTTGCATTTCGATGGTTGCCAGATATCATTGTATACATTTCTACAAATCACAGGATACCTGTACAGATACAGATGTTTTTTTATTTTTTGTATATGTTGCATATCAAGGTTTCCAGATGCGTACCTTGCAGACTCGATCCTAGATTTCCAAGACATTTTGAACTAGACTATTATACGTAACTGAGAACGGATTATTTACTATTCTCTGCCAATTGGTATATATGCAACTCTTACAGCGCAGAGTCGGCAGCGCCTGCCTTGGTACAACGGTAATGTTTTTTCCTCTGGCCATTGGTTTGTTGTCTAAAGCGTTAACATTCACCCATTCACACACACGTTCACACCGACAGCAGAGGAAACCATGCAAGGCACCAATCTGCTCATTGGCAGCAGTAAGGGTTCAGTGTCTTGCTCAGCATTACCCTCAAAACCGTGCACACACACATTCAAATAACACTTGCTCTTTCACACACACACACACACACACACACACACACACACGCACACGCACACGCACACGCACACGCACACGCACACGCACACGCACACACACACACACACGCACACACACACAATATGTCCCCCAGAGCACTGGGCTCTGGGGGGGGATAACATATGAAGGAGAATGTTGTGAGAATTGTGAGAATAAAAACAATTCTCACCTTCAGATAAACAACAGACATGGTCTGCAGTGCAGTGCAGACCTTTATGTTGCGCTTAAGGATCAAGGGATTCAACAGCGTGGCATTGCCTACAACTGATACGTATGTGTTATGTGTAATGTTAGATATAGGAAATCCAATGAGTTATGAAAAGGCATTTTTAATGGAAAGTAAAAGCTGGTACAAATACAAGCACAAGAAGATGAAGCAGGTATCAGTAAAGGTTATTTGGATATAGCCAAAGGGAAGACATACTTTACGACTCGTTTTCTTTTTCCGTCCTTGAACCATTGATGAATATTTTGTATCTAAAACTGTCTCAACCTTTCAAGTCTCAGGTCACCAAGAGCTAAAAACAAACAAACGCATGTTTGTATACAGTAGCATGTTTTGTATACAAAGACAATTCATAGTGCTTTACCTAAGCCTAAGGCATTCAATGATGTTAAAGGACACTTAACCACTTACGCCCTATATACTTGACCAGGGTCCCCCAGGGGTCTATACTTGATCCCCTCCTTTTTTTCCATCCGATCTCCAAGCTCACAAAACATAGTTCTGGGACATGCCGTGAGCAGTGTTAATTTTGTCGACTAAGACTAAGACTAAAAGACTAAGGTTTTGATATTTAGTCGACTAAGACAGACTAAAGGTCCTTACACACCGGGGTCAATGCAAGCGTACATGGCGCGAAAAAGCGGAAAAGCGAAGTGAAAAAGCATCTTTTAATTATTCGGAACGAGTCCGAATTTTGCGTATATTCGCACATTCGCCGGTGTGTAACCGCCTTAAGACTAAACAATCTTCAGAAGACTAAAATAGGACTAAAACTAAATGGTGTGTTATTCAAAAGACTAAGACTAAGACTAAATCAAAATTTGCTGTCAAAATTAACACTGGCTGTGAGCTGATCAAATAGATCAGACAACGCTGCTCATTTTCAGTATTCATGTAATTTCTCCAACATCTTTCGTGTCAAAGACATCATTTAAATTTGATCAGACATGAATTAACAAGTGATAAGAACTCTTAATGTTGCCATTTACAATTATCAGCCATCAATAGAATTTCAAATATAATGGGGAGCTGTCAGTTCTAATTTATAACGGTCATTAATAGTGTAGATATATAGGCCTATTATTAATTAAACACACATGTAATTCCTGAGAAGCTGCGACCGATCTAGAGCAGTGGTTCTCAAACGTTTTTATATTGTTTGACGAATTGATATTTGGCGACAGACCCCATTTGAAAAGAGTTGGTGCAAGTACATTGTAATCACCAGAGTGTGAATTGTGTCTGAGGACCGTGCACGTTGCATGGGCCAGTCTCAATGTTCACACGGTGTCTTGGCTTTTCGCCCCACACTTTGCGCTTATCCTTGAAAAGCCTCCAGGCCTCCCGATTATCTGTTTTTAACGCGGGGGCGTCATGACGAACCATGACAACAGGATGTGACAGCTTTCCAACACCTCAGAGACAAAAAGGCACTCCCCAACAGCGTAAAAAAAGCCTCATTTATTATACTTCGTCATACAGCGGTGTGTCACGATGTGTCACGTCTTTCAGTTGAAAAATCCGATCTTCTCGGCGAGCGACGCCGCTGTGTACGATGAAGGCAGGGCTAGCCTATAAATCAGGATTATAACAGCTGCAGAGAGAAGCGGCCGAGTTCAGAGAGGTGTGGAGGACGGGACAAGAAGAGAAACGGTTTGAAGTGAGGAGCTCATGCTGATGAGCCTGACGTTTGGATTGATAAGCTGGTTTCTGCGATCGGGCCCGACGCCGTGCGTTCAGAGTGTTTTTCTCCGGGACGGTATACGAGCGGGCTTGATTTACGCACCTCTTAGCACACTGAGCTGTTTGAGAGGACAAGCATGACATGCGGTGGCAGGGATTGAATGACATTTTCGGGTAAAAGAGCAATAATTTATGTTTTCCCCATGCCAACTATTAATACCCCGGCTGGCCATGGCGCAGCGCCACTTATGTGGGGCTGAAAGGCCAAACAGGACATGTTGTCACTGGTATTTTCATAAATCCTGCCCAGAGGAATGCAGTGCTAAACAGAAAGCTGGAAACAGAGCTCTCTGTGTGTGTGTGTGTGTGTGTGTGTGTGTGTGTGTGTGTGTGTGCGCGTGCGTGCGTGCGTGCGTGCATACCATCAGTAGAATGTATATGAGCTTGCTTTATGACCGTGATTTGTCGAGGCACTCTCAACTCTCACTATGCCAGATCGAAAACGTAACGGTGACCTTCGCAGGCAAACTGGGCTCAGGCGATGACGCTGGGTCCAACTCACGGGCGATGTTAATAGAAGTCAACCGACGGAAAAAGAGACAGAGCTCAGTGAGCTCTAAACCCTTCCTGGTCGTTTACCCTTTTGCACCAGTGGATCTCAACCTTTTCCTGGATCGGGGCCCCACTTGAACGTCTCATCAAGTGTTCACGGCCCACCCATCCGACCACGATGGGTGGGTCGTGTGTGCATTTTCAGAGCATATTTGAATGATCAATCAATCGATTGTGTGTCGTCTTGAATGAATCGGACCAACATAGTATACAATGAAAAATAAATGTTCACGGTTTTAAAGAAAAAATATGTTTTTTTTTTTACATAAATAATTTTATATTAATGTTATATTCTCAATAAAATCTTTGTGCCAATTATTTGGGGCCGCACTTGTAATATCCTCATGGCCCACAGGTTGAGAATCACTGCATTATATAAAAGAAAACACTGAGGTTAGCATTAGAAGAACACCAAACCAATGAGACATCACACTTGATGTTTAATTAATACTTCTCTCTGAAGGCAGCGCAACAGATAAGGGACAGCTTCCTACTCGTCCATATCTAGACAACAATATAAATTGCTTTTTTAAAAATAACGATATGGTAATTACTTAAAGTGAGAAAAGGTCTGCTGAAAAAGCAGCTGTGAAGAATCATGACACCATGAGTGGAGTGAGTGTTTTCCACTTTTTTTAATTTCTAGCATTTAAAACTA
Source organism: Gymnoscopelus braueri (assembly GCF_963280865.1). Classification (NCBI taxonomy): domain Eukaryota; kingdom Metazoa; phylum Chordata; class Actinopteri; order Myctophiformes; family Myctophidae; genus Gymnoscopelus; species Gymnoscopelus braueri. The sequence goes on from NC_137619.1 coordinate 44,939,125, forward strand.
CAACCTAGGGGAATATTTTAATGAATAAAACCTTACTTTAACCAATCTGCATGATAGAGTATGTTAATACAATATAACCAGTACATTGGAAGCGGTCTCTTTTTACTCTTACATTTCGACATTTCGACCCTGGTGACGGGTAAGACACCCTAGTGCAGTGGTTCTCAAACTTTTTCATGTCAAGGACCCCCAAAATCATATTTATTTGGCCGCGGACCCCTATCTCAAATATTTTGTTCCAGGGACCCAGGTTTGCACACATTTTCACATTTTTTCAAAAATAGCAGATCTACAAGCTCATAGCGCTCGCGCTATGAGCTTGTAGATCTGCTATTTTTGAATAGCCAAAGTAGGAAAGGTGAAAGCGGTTAAAATTATTGTGATGCCATATTAACACATTTTGCTGGGGACCCCCTGGAACCCCCCCAAGGACCCCTGGGGGTCCCCGTACCCCACTTTGAGAACCAATGCCCTAGTGGTTGACTGGACACTGGATGTGTGCTGCCATGTTTTTTTTATCGTAGTTTGGACATCTTTTGCAATTACCCTCTCCATCGGCAGAGGGAGACAACGGACATAATGTGCGGATCGTAGCTCTTTAAGTTTCACGAGTGCATCCAACGTTATATAGTTGACGTAGGGGATCAGGGAGCCCTGCGATAGATGTCAGTGTAACACTAATAGGTGTCAGTGAAGATGTCTTTCCTTTTTGAGGATAAGAATGCGTTAGTGAGGGAGGGAGGAAACACGGGTGAGGATGGGGGGTGGGGGGGGGGGGTGAGGGGGGGGCCTGGACAGTTTGATGGCTGTGTGAAACTCAAGAAAGGCCAAGCTGGTTTGTTTTCAGGACGTTTATAAACAGTACACCGACCTGCCTCCCAGCCAGTGGTGTAAAGTAACTAAGTATATGTACTCAAGTACTGTACTTATGGATTTCTTTTTGGTATTTTTACTTTTACTGGAGTATGTCCATTTTTTCAGTACTTTTACTTCTACTCCATTACATTTCAGAGGCAAATATTGTACTTTTACTCCACTACAATTATTTGAAAACTTTAGTTACTAATTAATTTGCAGATATATTATAAAACATGCATTAACCACTTTAGCCCTATTCTATACCTAGGCTATTTTCCGATATGTTAGTACTTTTACTTTTGGTACTGTAAGTACATTTTGATACCAATACCTTTGTACTTTTACTCAAGTAACATTTTGAACACAGGCCTTTTACTTGTAACAGAGTATTTCTACATTGCAGTATTGATACTTTTACTTAAAGGGATATTTCACTTTCAAAAAAACTTTTGGTCATTTTATCGTCTACTCAGGCTTTTGTGAGCCCCCCAGACCGTTTTTAAGTTGCTTGATTCAGTATTTAGATATTTGATATTCATTTTATCAGACACGCCCCCTTCCTATACAAACCCATTATAACTACAAACTCAATTTTTAACATGTTAGATTCGTCAAAAACACCCGTCCTTAGTTCTGGTGACTCACCCTGCCCTCCTAATACGCGAGGGGGCCGTGTTTTTTCGATAACTTTTTTCATTTATTTTAAATATTTTTTTGGGAAAATGAAAAAAATTAAATACATTAAAAAAATTAAATAAAATAAATGAAAAAAGTGATCGAAAAAACATGGCCCCCTCACGTATTAGGAGGGCAGGGTGAGTCAGCAGAACCAAGGACGGGTGTTTTTGATGAATCTAACAGGTTAAAAATTGAGTTTGAAGTTATAATGGGTTTGTATAGGAAGGGGGCGTGTATGATCAAATGATTATCAAATATTTAAATACTGAATCAAGCAACTTAAAAACGGTCTGGGGGGCTCACAAAAGCCTGAGTAGACGATAAAATGACCAAAAGTTTTTTTGAAAGTGAAATATCCCTTTAAGTAGAAAATGTGAGCACTTTTTCCCACCACTGATAAACAGTACCGACCCGCCTCCCAGCAACGCCCTCCGGAGCAGTTCATTCAACGCGGAACTCGTGCAGGTTCGATGATTCATCTCGTCCCCGAAAGAAAGAACGTTGTGACCGTGATTCATGGTCATCCACACACTAGTCAGAGTGTGTGTGTATGTGTGTTGGCTGCGGGTGTACGTACGTACGTACGTACCGTTATGTCTGTCTACTGCCATAATGTCTAACAGGTGGAAGTGGGTATGGGAAACACGCTTGAGGTTTTAGATGAAGAGAGAGAGAGAGGAGTTTTCGGTGCCAGCCTATGTTCTCACATTTCGCCTGGCTCCAAGGAGCGCAATTGCTAAAGCTGTACTAATCTAGATTCATTGTGATAACAGGATCAGCATTCAGAAATAATTCATCAATCCTGCCAAAGGGATGAAATTATATCTAATAGCCGGACCTTTTGGCACTGGCCCCCCTTCTACACCCCTGGCTTGAGAACACACGGTCTCTTTCTGTCTAATTTTGCTTCTGTCTAATAAACTTATACTGTCCAGACGATCCTCAAAATCTAATAGACAGGAATAGCAATGTCTTTAAAGCCCTACCAGACTAAATCCATTAGGCCAAAGCCAATTGAATTTTTAATGCGTCCTCCTCACCTTTATGCAGTGATGGAAGAAGTACTCAGATTTAGTTTTTACTGAAAGTAAAAGTAGCGATACCAAAATATAGATATACTTTGTTACGTAAAAGGCCTGTATTCAAAATTATGACTTGAGTAAAAGTACAGTATTGGCAAAATATACTTTTGCCAATACATAAGTACCCAAGTAAATCATGAATGGCCATTTCACTTTTGTTTAGTTTTTTCAAAATTGCGTTTCATTGCTATTTTCGAATAACTGAAGTATAGAATAGGGCTTAAGTGGTCAGTTTTTGTGATAATGATCTAAATCTGCAAAGTAACTAGTAACTAACATTTTTCAAATAATTGTAGTAAAAACAACAATATTTGTCTTTGTTTGATGTATTGGAGTAGAAGTAGACATAAAAAAAATGGAAATACTTAAGTAAAGTTATAGTACCTCAGATTTGTACTTAAGTACAATACTTGAATAAAGGTAGTTTCCACCACTGCCTTTATGTGGTGCAGTGTTTAAGCCTGTGGGTAAGAGATTGTTTAAGGTCACTGGAGTTGGACGATTTAACATTATGACTCTGTAGCATTGGTTCAAATGGACTCTCCTTCCACACAGGCTGTACCTTAATCTCAGTCAAAAAGAGATAACATCGTTATAACATCGTTAACTGACCCTAATGAATATTTGCAAGCTTTTTAGCGCATACTATGTCAGTGGCAGAAACTGGAACCAAACCGTGAACCAGTTCTCAAACTATAACACATTTGAAAAAGGGAGCAGATGTCTCTGCCCGACACAGAGCAGTGTTGATTTCGTCAACTGAAACTATGACGAAAAATGCTCGTCGACCACCTTTTTTTTACTGACGAAAGCTAAATAAAAACTCAATAAAAACTAATTTATTATGACTGAAACTAAGACTAAATATATTGACAATTTCGTCAACAAATAAAAACTAGACAAAAATGTTAGGGAGGGACGAATGGAGAAGAGATCCAGTAGAACTAAAAGACGAGTCATTTTATGTTTGGTTGCGCTCGGAAAATAGCAGATCTAAAAGCTCACAACGCGTCGCGCTGCGTTGTGAGCTTGTAGATCGGCTATTTTCAGCATGCAACCAAGTGTAAAATCAGCCAATACGACGCCATCAAGGCACCGCCAAAATACATTTTAGTCGACTAAATCAACTGTAGATTTAGTCGACTATAATCTTATGATATTTAGTCGACTAAAACTAGACTAAGACTAACACATTTCAGATGACTAAAATATGACTAAAACTGAATGGAATCTGATTCAAAAGACTATGACTAAAACTGAAGCAAAATTTGCACTCAAAATCAACACTAACACAGAGCCACACAGGAGCATCCGCAACCTGGGACGGGGTGCTAATCCTAGGGTCCCCCGGCATTCCTCGCTGGTTCACAGGACACTTGTTGATGCTTAGCTGTCAGAGCCACTTCAGGGCGATGGATGGAAGGACGGACAGGACTCAGCACTCACATGACAGTTTCTCTCTCTCTCCAGTGTTAACTTACAGTGGAAAATGCTAATCGCTCCCCATCCCCCCTGTCTGTCCGTCAGAAGTGGCATGTCAGACATCTGAGGGCTTGGGAAGAAGACCTTTTAGGTGAGAGATCCGTTAGCGCCTCGTGGGTTAACAGGTTTAGGTTTGGGAATATAGTGCACTTTTGCTTGCGCTGTTATATGCATGTATTTGGTACCTTGGTAGTCACAAGCAGTGGTGTAAACTAAGTAACTGAGTACATTTACTCAAGTACTGTACTTAAGTAAAATTTTGAGGTAGGCCTACTTTTACTTTACTGGTGTATTTCCAATTGTCAGTACTTTTACTCCACTACATCTCAGAGGCAAATATTGTACTTTTACTCCACTACAATTATTTGAAAACTTTAGCTCCTAGTTACTTTACAGAGTACAGATGTACTTTTACTTTCATTTCTTTAAGTACATTTTGATACCAATACTTTTACTCAAGTAAATTTTGAATTCCGGACTTTTACTTGTAACAGAGTACTTCTACATTGCAGTATTGATACTTTTACTTAAGTAAAACATTTGAGCACTTTTTCCACCACTGGTCACAAGCAAAATTCACCTGCGGCCTGCCATTTCTCCAGGGGACAAGTACAAGCACCCCGTCTAGTCCCATATTTACACGACGAGATATCCATTTACATAGCCATCAATAATTGATCCAACTAACGTTTCACTGCTTCGAAACGAGAGACGAAAAAAATAAATGTGACATCTTCTTCTTTACCCCATTTCACGTGTCTGTCTATTGGGATTTGTTTATTGCTCTTGGTCAAGTTAACCACGCTGATCCCTTATCTAAAGTATCAGTCAAAATAGCACTTGGTAAAGCACCAGTTGACGTGGGGACATGAGAGACACCAGAGGCCTCATGGTTGTCCCTGAGGGCTCCGGTTTCGACGTTAGCATGACTGGGGGGGGGTGCCAAACCTGACAGTCCCACCTGCCCACGGTGTGGCCATCGCCGCCAGCTGGCCCACGGGATGATTAACGGCTAGCGTAAACTTACTCAGCAGGAGTCTCTCGAACACATTTGTGCATTCACTCACACACTTGTACTGTAGGAGTGTTATGTGACGCTTAAAAGCTATTAGAGTGCAGTGGGGGGGGGGGGTCCCACACCAAGGCAGAAAATGACATCCATAAATGTTTAGTGGAGCCCGCCCCATGCAGTTAACGCTTTTCAAAAAAGAAAAAGAAAAAAAAGGAGAGACTCCCCTTTGTCAACATAGGCACGATTCTGGAGATCAATGGCGCAGATTTATGCACTGTGCTGTGAGTGAGATTACCTCCCAAACCTGGATCCCATATCTGCCGTGAGCTCTCACCCCACAGCTTCCTCCATAAAAAGAAAATGACATCATAAAGACCAAAACCTGGGCCAGATATCAGACTCCTCTCGCCCTAATCCCTGGGAGCTTTTCTGATACCTTTGATTTCCATTTTTCAAGGCTGCCGCACTATTAATCTTTTTGGTGGGGTGTAAAAAGCGAGCTCTGGTAAAGCTTCTTTAAAAAGCTGCAAGCTCTCTGCCTTTTTGAGAGTTACAAGATGTTTGACTTGAATCTTATCAATGTTGTAAAGTTCACACCACTCAACACACCTGAGTCTTCCAGAGGACTAGTTTGATAAATTAACATAATTAGATGCAGCTGTGTGTTTATGTATCTGTGTTTACACTCAGCTCATTATCAACCCCTTTAAAAGGGTAAATGCCATTTATTTTCGCATTTTTAAACAAGAAGACATACAGTATAGTATAATAACGTTGTTGCCTCCCCGTCCAATCTTTAGCTACGGATACTAAGTTACTAAATGTGCAATTTGTGAATGAAGCTACAGAAATTATAAGGCAGTTTTTGTCCTGCGTTTTTGTCAGAACACCCTGGGCACTTCAAGTTGAAAATAGTTAAACTTTTGGAGAGGAGTGCAACTCATAATTTTTTTTTTTGTTTGCCAGTTTACCCAACCGGCAAACAGAAGTTGGGTCAAACTGTTTGCCAGCTAGTTTGACCCAACTGGTTGTGTCTCACAACCCGGTCATTTACGACCCGACTTTGAAACGTTGTACCACAATTATGAGAAGTCCATGTTCACCGTTACTTTGGCTTAGCTATCTGTGCTAATAACGCAGATGAAACGATCGTTCAAGCACAGCAACGGCTGATTAGTTCGAATGTTGCGGGCGTCAATAAACGCTCCATGCGCTTAGAAAGAAGCTCTCTGGATATGATACTCAAAGCGCTCTGCTTAGCAAACACGCCTTCTGTGGCCCTATGGTCTCGAGCTCTGATTGGTTTACATACATAGTAATCTCTCAAGAATCTGTCAGCACCACTGCCTTAAACATGTAATGTTGTCGTTAGTAGGAATAAACACAGAAGCACCCAGAAGGAAGTGGACTTAGAAAGGGGAGGAGCCAAACCGAGCTCCTGTTTCTACACAAAAAAAGAAGGTGGTGCCCCCAGAGGCAAAAAAACTATATGGGTTCCCAGATTGCATATAGAGACATACATACCAGACAAACCCTGTTGACTTTCTCTAGCCTTTCGGCTACACTGTGATAACTAAAAGACAGTGGTGTAAAGTAACTAAGTACATGTACTCAAGTACTGTACTTAAGTATAATTTTGAGGTATTTTTTACTTTACTGGAGTATTTCCAATTTTCATTACTTTTACTTCTACTCCACTACATCTCAGAGGCAAATATTGTACTTTTACTCCACTACAATTATTTGAAAACTTTAGTTACAAGTTACTTTGCAATTATCAATTATTACATTATAAAACGTACATTAACCACTTTAGCCCTATTTTATACCTCGGCTATTTGAAAATAGCCGATCTACAAGCTCACCGTTGTGAGCTTGTAGAACTGCTATTTTCAAACATTTTAGTAACTATACTTTTGGTACTTTAAGTTAATTTTGATACCAATACTTTCGTACTTTTACTCAAGTAAATTTTGAATTCCGGACTTTTACTTGTAACGGAGTACTTCTATATTGCAGTATTGATACTTTTACTTAAGTAAAATATCTGAGTACTTTTTCCACCACTGCTAAAAGACAAACCCCCGGCATTGGGTTCTCTCTTCCTGTTTACAACCAGAACTTTCATTAGCGCCCAACGCCATTTTCTTGCATAGTTTTATTGCGGGGAAATCATAATAGGACTACGAGACGAATGGCTCCAAAGAGCTAGCATAGAGCTGTGCTAATACTTGTGGAGCAGATGGATCTGAGGGCATATATATATGCAGCAGTATAGTCTCCGTTAGCCCATTATTCCCCCTGCTAATGACCTGCTAGAACCCACTACCAATAATGTATGGGGCCATGCCTCCAAACGACCGATAAAATGAAACGCTTCACAAGGATTCCGAATGCACATTATCACCACGGATGTCTGTTAATTCCACGCTGCAATACTACATTTGAAAAAAGAGAGTGACCGCGAACCCATTATTAACCACGTTGTTTGATAGGTATGTAGATATTGACTATAGGAGAGGCCAGAGAGACGAGTTCTTGGACTTCGTGTGCGCTGTGTAGGATTTTGTATTTTTTCCCCCTATCTATCCTTCACATAAAAACACTGCAGGCTATGCCATTGCTCCAACTCCAATTAATTTCTACACCCAATTCATATTACTCTTCCATGTACGAGCAAGGTTTTCTAATTGCATCCATCACCAAAACCCCCACTTAAGTTCCCTTGGTATATTTATTATCACGCTAACTGGGTCTAAATTATTAAACCTTAATGATGTGGGCTCTGAAAATATGTTGTCCTTTATTTTCCCCACAGAGAATCAATGTTATACATTAGCAGTATAAATTAAGTAATACTTTACCTAGGCGTGTGTTGCTGCCTTCAATATCCCCCCTCAGTGAGATGTATTCTTGCAGTCCGGTGCCTCTCTGCAGGCCTCTGGGGAGAGGAGATGATATAGTTCATTCTAATGAAAGAGGTAAAGGGGTGATTTATACACGGTTGCGTGCCGGTGTCGTGCACCCGCAAATGGCCGACCTACAAGCTCACAACGAGTGGCGCTTTGCGACGCGCTGTGAGCTTGTACATCGGCTATATCGGGTGTGCGACACCCGAAAGCAACGAAGTACATCAGGCCATCAGGTATAATGGTTTAACGCATTAAGACCGGGAACGCATCTGTGTCATTTTAAGATTTCTTTGGCTATACAAAAAATAGCAGATCTACAAGCTCGTTGCGCGGCACCGAGTGCCGCGCAACAAGCTTGTAGATCGTTTTGTTTTTTTTTTATCGTGAAAATTTGTGCAAATCTCTTTTTTCTTTTTTTTTAAGCGAACATTTTTAACTCAGCTTCTGGGGATTCAACATATCCTCTAATCTTTATTTTTATTTTTATTTTTTACTTATGTTGCTATAATATCAGTGGTTCTCAAAGTGGAACTTTTTCATGTCAAGGACCCCCAAAATAATATGCATTTGGCCACGGACCCCCATCCTAAAATATGTTGTTCCAGGGACCCCGAGAAGCAAAGGTTTGAGTTAAAAATGTTCGCTTTAAAATAAAATATATTGAAAGATTTGCACACATTTTCAAGAAAAAAAAACAAAAGCTCAAAGCGCGGCACTCGGTGCCGCGCTATGAAGCTTGTATATCTGCTATTTTTTGCTATACCTGCTATTCTAAAATGACACAGACGCTTTCCCGGTCTTAATGGGTTAAATGATACATTTGTGCGAGAGCAGCAGAGAAAAATGCACGCGAGAGAGATCTGGCGAAAACGGGATAATTCACAGTCCCACGGGGGTATGATGTCATGGTACGCATAGGCTACCGAGGCTTCTGGGGGGCCTCTGCGTGCACGCTGGCGTATGATATATGTGGGTCGGTAATAGAAATGGGCAATATATGGTAAAGTCCATCTGACTTAAAGGTTAATTACAATAGCCACCATAGTTCTGCCTCTTTTTATGTCTAAATTGGTTGTTATTAATCAACTTTAGAGTGCCTTACAACATCGTAAGCTGAGAAGAGGTATAATGGAGTAGTACAAGGTATAATCACAGTCTCTTAAGCATACTTAGGTATGCTTTTTATCTGGAAATTATTGCAGAGCAAGTGTCCAGTATAACGCTCAAAGTACAAAACAAAAAACAAATGCTAATATAATGCTAAAATGCTATGAAAAATAAATAGCTTTGTGTAATTTTGCATACACAAAAGCCACTGGCTGATGGATTGTCGCAGATTGGGCCATTACCATGGTTTGTAATGATTTAGACTCTCTCTTTCAAATCAATCCTGTTATTATCTGTTCGGCAAATCTAAATTGACTGCCATGCTACTTCGCCCTTTCGGGGGCAGAGTGGCCGCTAGATAAACTGAGATTACAACGTTGTCTCATTGCAACCCAGCGCCATCCATAACACCTTTCCTCTCAGTGACTTCAATTACATTAACAAGCTAAATGCTACGTGAGAGAGGACTTTCTAGGGATAGAACGCAGCAGAGGTCCTCTGCAGAGGTACGGCCCGGTTGACTGATGACAACGCAGGTCAAAGAAACGCAGAGGAAATAGCTCATTTCAGTGCGGTGGTGGGGCCAGATATTTCCCAGACAGAGAAAAGGAACTCGAGTTTCTCCCTGGCTTCACGTCTCCCCGCTTCCAGGATAAATCCCCACTGATCGCTAATTGTGTGATTCTTCTTGTCTGCATCAACTTCAGCCCGACAGGTTATTTCAGCTTGTTATCGGGAAAACATTTATCCACTTGGAATTATTGCCGCGCTAGGGCCCCTGGTGAAACACAAACAGTAGTGAATCTTGTAGAGTTATGGAAAGGCCTCTCCTCATTAGATGGCCAATCGACTGGCAGAGTGGAAGGCCCAATCCCAGCCCTTTATTGAGTGTTAAGGAGACACAGACTGACATTTACATCTCTTGCTTCTTCATGACTGGCTGGAGAGAAAATGGCTCCCATACATCCTGCGGCTGAGGAGCTAGCTGCTTGCTGTATGGAAGGTCAGGACGCTATAAGACGGCGTTTCATCCGTAAGAAATGTTTCACGGAAGTGGCGTCACATTTATACCACACAGAGGAAAATATGACAGGGGGGGAGAAAAAAAAAATCATACCGTTGTTATTTTGCAAATTAGGTGTCATTTTTTCCCCGTGCAAAACTTTGTTAAAATGACAAAAGGACGCTTTTTCCTGTGTGGGTAGCAGAATTCACAATGCGGTCTTGAAAAGAGGTAAACAAGACAAGTCACCCAATCTCGTGTTGTCTCTATTGACTCACAGAGTGGGAGACAGTTGGAAACGGCATGTTGTAGATGAAGCATCCTCACACACACACAGTCACACACACACACACACACACCCCGACGAAACCACAACGCTCCTCCACTTCTGAGGCGCTCTTTTCATTCAGTGGCAATTACAATTCACACCTGGCAACGCGGAAGACATCCCAGCGCCTTAACAATGTCGCAGAGGAACTCTCTCCCAAACTACCTTCCCAAATTGGCTGTGTAGCCGCGACCCAATTAGGGTTGAAATATGGTAACTGCATCAGCCATTACGGAGCCGCGGAGATTGTGCGGGGAGAACTCTTGAAGGTTAGGCGGGGGTGCGCGTCGGGAGTGATATGTGGTGCGGACTTGTGCTTACACAGCAGAAAAAGACTGCCTTGACGAGCGGACAGCAGAAAGAACGGAGCAGAAAGGGAAGGATGATAAATAAATACTATTAGATACTAGATCTCCTGAGCACATGCTATACGGGGAGCACAGAATACGAGAACACTCGCAGTATTTTAGCAATGGACGACGGTAATTCATGCCTCTCATCTATGTCTTCATTGGAAAATGGATGTGTACAATGCCCAGTGTAATCTACGAGTAAATGAATACGATGAAGACAATTATCGTTTTCTCAATGTTGTGTAACAAAACAGAACATATTGTTTAAATGTCGTATTAAACACACAGGCAGAGATAATTATACAAAAAAAAATCATCTTTAAAAAAATACTTTACCAAATATGTATATTTCTATGTGTCATTTGTAAAAGAGGTCTCATTGTGACATATACACTATATAAGTAAATATATATATATATATATATATATATATATATATATATATATATATATATATATATATATATATATATATATATATATATACACAGACGCACAGAGTATATAAACTATACCAAAAATACATAACAGTATTTTTGGGGGTTATTATAATGTCTGCGAAGCCTAAGGCCGGGGACCGAGATTATGTTTTGGCCCCTGTGTGTGTGTGTCTGTCTGTAAGTGTGTCCGCGGCGTGTGTCTCACATTATTTTGTTTCGCCTTTTGTTTCATTGGCATTAACACAAACCTGAGTTATTAGGTTTTAAGCTTCTGCGGTACTACTGACACACACGACACTACAACAACAAAATGACAAAACAAGAACACAAACTTTGCCATGAAAATTAAGCAAATAAAATATTTTGCATTCAATATGTTTCATAGTTTCTTTCTCCCCCCTTTCAAATCAGGAGAACATGGGGAGTGGTATATTTTAGAGTAGCTCATGAAAACGCATGCAGTGCTGCTGAGAATAACAAAGCTTCCACCCCCCCGCTCCAGCTCCCTTGGCTGTGGGCTGTAGTAGCATGTGGCTGTGACACCAGGGTAACTAATGTTCCCCGTGGCAGCTAAGGATTCTGATTTGATATAAGCATTCAAACCTGTCCGCCATGAGATATGGCATCTGTCACCCTCCGCTACGATTGATTCCCCCTTGCCCTTAAATGCAGTGCATGCAATGCATGCCAAGGACGCTCCCCTGCCCGGTCAAGTAATGACAATCGTCTTTAAGGAATAATGGCCTCGACGACGCTTTTGAAAAGTTACCAGGCTGCTTCCAATAATGAATTCCCGGTCGATGACACATTGATAGATTCCCATTCTTCAGGCGGGACAGCGTAGCCGCAGTTTAATTGACAAGAAATGAATTCAGGAGGTTGGGAGGGAGGGGATGAGATGGTTGGGAGGGAGAGAGAAGGCAGGCAGGAGGGGAACTAAATTCTGTGTGATCAGCAAGGTTTCAAACAATCATTGGCGAAGTGAAGTCTCCGCCATATCTATAAGTCATCGTGTTTTATAGGCCATTAGGATCTCTAGAGAAGGGCTGTGTAGAGACCGCGGCTTTTTGTCGAAATTAAAATGTCAGAGAGGAAGAAATAGAACAAAACGGAGAATCTGCAATTAATTACCTGGCCATAAAAATTCAATAATCAGGAGGCAATGCTGTTTTCGGCACAGTGGCAGCCTCCTGATCACAGCAAACAGGAATAGAATGCATTCATCTCTGCAAATTAGATTTCTAATATAAGAAGGGATACACACGCTAGAGAGGGAGATGGCCTTTTAGTGTTAGAATGCTATACTGTGCTGTCCAGACTGAGCTGCAATACAGGCACCCGTGTCTTAAAAAGCCAGAGGAACAATGCAGTGCGAGTGCAGAACAGTGCCTAAATTTAAACATTAGAATACAGTGAAACACATTGAGGCACTGAAAACATTGAACTTGTGGATCGTCAAAGTGCACTGCATGCGCCGAGCCATCATCATGGATCAACATTTTGGGTGGAATTCAATCGTTCTCCACTATAGCAAATCTGTAACAGACGTTACGGCCTTGAGGTAATTGCTGCTAATGATTTTCAGAATAATACATGCCCAGAGGAGCTGCCGATAGAAATTCAATAGTGTAAGTGTCGTTAATGTGTAGGAAGATACATTGTAATGTAGCTTTCATTGACTTCTCTGTCGGCCTAGCTAGTTAGAAAACTGCCGCAGAATGTTTTTCTCTGCACTGCCAAAAAGAAAAGTCCCGGTGAGGCTTAATGGTAAAAACTGTTGGTTTGATACCCCATTGCGTTGCTGCATGAATTTCGCCAGAGTAAGCTATATTGCAAGCTATATGAATGCCAGTGATGAGGAAGGGACACCCATGGAGATATTTCCGTTTATTTAATCAAGCTCTGGTTTCCTCTGAAAGCAGAGGTATATACTGTATGTAGGGACTATAATATACAGTAGACGCTATAGTGCTTACCAACCTGGGTCCGGGCCCCCATTTGGGTGGCGCCAAAGAGCACAGGGGGGCGTGAGGCCTTGTCTGTTTGGAGGCAGTGTTGCAAACAATCATAACTTGTCATATTTAAAATAAAAACAATTGTTCAAACAAGAAAAAACAAGATATGACACAGTTATATTATACCAGGTTGCGGCATGGCTATTTTCAAATAGCCGACGGTTGAAAGTGCTCATGTCGCCTGTAGTTGCTTCTTTTGGGCTTGTTTTCCTAGACTTGGTTGCTTATTTCTCTCACTAAACATGGCAACGTTGAAAGGCCAAATGAGGAACAGCGGCACAGTTCATAAGTGGCCGAACACAGTATTGCGGGTCGTCTTTAGATCCCATATTCTGAGAGGACTTTGAGCCCTCATTGGCTAAATGACCAACCAATGAGGAAAAAGTCAATGCAAAAGTCACGCAAAAGGGCCAGCCAATGAGGAAAAAGGCACTACTAGCTGGAGTGTAGATAGAGACCAAGTTTGGCAACCTGGTAAAAAGGAAAGCTAAAATAGCCGATCTACAAGCTAACAACGCGTCACATCGCGTTATGAGCATGTAGATCGGGTATTTTTACTATTCATCGTACAAGAAGTATAGGGCTTAAAGTGGTTAACATGTTTGAAAAACACAAGATTGTGCGTCTGATGTCGTGTGCATGTGTGTGTGTGTGTGTGTGTGTGTGTGTGGGGGGGGGGGGGGTCTCATCCTGTTTGATATGTAAGAAGGAGGGGGCTCCAAGGTAAAAAGGTTGGGGCCGCTCTACACTAGAGAAGGAAAGAAGGGCAAGGTGTCTTGGCCATGAGGGTTTTGGGACTCCAGCCATGTCCCCATAGGGACGGTGTCTCTTTGCACAGCATGGGGAGGTCTGAAGGAGGGGAGGAGGAGGAGGAAGAGGAGTGGTTTTAATTTGAGGAATGCAGCGTGCTATATTTCACCCCGTGCCTGTTGTCTCACATTATCTTGGTAAACATCCCAGGTACTAATATGATATATTGTCAAGCAGGCAGTGTTTCATCCTGCTCCCTTGCATGATTGATGAATGACTGAGAGATGGAACAGGGACAGAGATTTATGGCCCACCGGCACATGGAATATGTATGATTATCAGGTGCATGCTGAAAGCGGCTTGCTTTTTGAGTGATAGGCACAGGGAGAGAGCACCGCTAAATGACTCCATTCCTTCAGAGAAGTCACTGGAGGGGGTTCCTATCTCCGTCTATATACGTCTCTCTCTCCGCGTCTACGCTCTTGGAGACAGGTGAAGGTGCAATAACCAAAGATGTAAAACGGTTTGCTTCATCGACTCGATGCAGCTTAAAAAGCTAAAGATGAGGCCTGGACCTTTTGACATTAAAAAAAAAAAAAAAAAAACGGCAGAAATAGCACATCTACGAACTCACGACGTGTCACAATGCGACACGTTTTGAGCTTGCTCATACTGTAAGCTACTTTTACTGTTCATCATACTGGTGTTGATTTTGACAGCAAATTTTGATTCAGTTTTAGTCTTTTGAATCAAATTCCATTTAGTTTTAGTCATATTTTAGTCATCTGAAATGTTTTACAGTTAGTCTAGTTTTAGTCGACTAAATATCATATCTCGGCAGAAAATCCCCTTGTCCAAAATAGCCGATACACAAGCGTGTCACATTGCATTGTGAGCTTATAGATCGGCTATTTTCGCCGAATGTTCACCTATATGAAGACGGGATGGTTCTTTGCGGAACCATAAAGCCTTTTAAAGAACCATTGTCTTTCTGTGTACAACGTCTTCGTCCACACCTCCTCAAGAGACGTTGAAAAGGTGGGACGGCGATTTTTGAAACCGAAACGCTCCACACTACACAGTAGTTTGTCTTCCCGCCCATACAGTAATTCTGTCAAGCGTCTGATTTAGTTATAATACCCATTGGCATCTCTGAGTGCTCTGAACAGTCAGCTCCCTAATTGATCGATGGGACGTTGCCATAAATCCCCCGACCCCTCTGTGCGTTTTTTATTGATCCTTCAGGACCGTTTGGCTGCCTTTCTCTGCGTGTGTCACTTCCTCGGCCCACACGCACGCTAAGCATGACGCATATTGTACCCGCAGAGGGCATTATCGCGTGCTAGACCTCGCCGGTGTTATCCGGCATTACGTTGAATTACTACGTGCGAGCATGACTTCAACGGCACCCGAGAGAGGACTTGATTTTCTGTTCCGTTCTATCCGCCTCAATTTAGATATTTACATGCAGGGCTGTAAATAACACTAATGCACCCCGGGCAGATTGCTCAGCTTAATGTTTATCTAGACTACTTCCTGGCAGATTTGCTTGACAATATTGCTAATGAACGCCCCTCGTATCCGGTGTCGAGAAGGGACTGCATCAGGGTTGGACCTATATGGACGCCGGCTTAAAGCCTCGCAGATGACGCTAACAGGCGTGTTATTGATAAGCAGTGGTGTAAAGTAACTAAGTACATCTACTTAAGTACAATGTTGAGGTATTTGTGCTTCACTTGAGTATTTCCAATTTCCAATACTTCCAATACAATTCAGATATAAATTATGATATTATGAAACATACATTAACCACTTTAGCCCTATTTTATACATAGGCTATTTGAAAATAGCCTATGTATCTACAAGCTCACAACTACAAGCTCACAACGCGTCGCAATGCGACGCGTTGTGAGCTTGTAGATCGGCTAGTACATTTTTATATCAATACGTTTGTACTTTTACTCAAGTCAATTTTGAATTCGGGACTTTTACTTGTAACAGAGTACTTCTATATTGCAGCATTGATACTTTTACTTAAGTAAAGAATTTGAGTACTTTTTCCACCACTGTTGATAAGGTGTCGTACGCAGTATACTATAAAATGTGTTGCCAAGTTTTCAAAACAAAACGGTGTTTAAATGTCTCCTTTTTAGGGGGGCAAACACACTTGATTAGTGGATGGTCGGTGCAAACATAGCAAAAGGCATGTTTTCAAACAAAAAAACGTCTAGATGTAGCCTGAAGCCTACTGAAATACTCTGTAGTACAATTTGCCAAAAAGAACTGATCTACAAGCTAACAACGTGTCCGTGACACAATGTATTTTTTTAATCACTTGCAATGGAGTATAAATAATGCTTAAGCGCACTGTCCTAGTAAAGATCAAGGCCATTCACTACATGCTCCGACTAGTTTCCTACAAACACGAGTACGACAACGGGACACTTCTTGTTTTCCGAAGGCGACGGCATCACTGAAACACCAGCCGGTCATTTAAGAAGAAGAATGCTCTCTTCTTTTTGAGATAATCAGTCTTACAAATCTAATTGTCTGGGAGATGTTGTGTGTATATCCAGTCCATGTTTCCCCCTTGCAGATTCTGTCCTATGGCGGAACGGGAGGCGAACGGCGCACAGGGGGCAGCCCCCGGAGACGTGACTCACCCCGCATTCATGTGACAGTGGCACGTGTCCAAGCGCCGGCCATGAGGTGGAACAATGAGAGGACTTGTCGTCTCATAATTGTAATTTAATAAAGATCTCACATGGTATCAGCAGGGCCTGACACCCAGGGCCTTCCGGCGCTTGTTAATGCAATTGTTCTGGTCAGACGGGCCCTGTCACAAATCACGCTGAAAGTTAGGTGACAGGTAGCAGACCTCGTGGATACTTCCTGAGAGGCTCAGGCTCAAGTCTTGGACTCAGGCCAGGAAAACGGCTGGACAGGCTGTGTTGTGTTGCCTTGCCAGACAGAAAGCTCAGCCAGAAAGCTATAGAGTAGGAATTGTTGAAGAAGGGGTAAGATAGCATGTAGCAGAGAAGTGGTCTGGGACTTTGTCCCATTTTTTTTTTTTTAAAGGCAAATTTAATAGAGAACAGCAGTATTAGCAGCTCTGCTGCCTGCGCAGGTGCATATATACAGTATATGAAACAATCTGGAAGATGTCTTGGATGTAAGATTCAAATAGAACGCTTGCTCTTCCCCATCGGAGGATCCAAACTTCTGCTCTGTAGTCGGTAAAATGCCGGGTTAGCATCAGCGTACGCACAAAGTGAACGTGAAGGATAAGGCGCCCGCCTCGCCTGTGTTTTTTTTTTTTGTACCTCCAACCCCAGTGTGTGTGTTTGCATCACCGAAATGTCAGGTGTCGGGCCACGATTTGATGTAAACTCTTTCCAAATTAAAAGGCCAGAGGAATAAACAACACCCGAACCCACCCCTCCCCCCGCCCTCAACCCCCCCCACCCCACATTCTTTTGTTTCACCTCTCTCTCTCTCCCGTGATGCTGATGTATGGTTGACATGTGACAGGCAGAGCTCCAGTAAAGCCCGTGTACATGCCAAAATACGTTTTACAAGCGCTGCTCTAATCAGCCTGCAGCCAGAGGCTCGTAAATCGCCCCCGCCGTGTCTGGGAGCCCGGTGGTGAACAAAAACGCAGCTCACGGTCACTGCCGAGGGGAGGGTGGATATATAGCAGGCCGTACCCCCCCCCCCCTCCACCCCCCCCTGGGCAGGGCCAGGGCTCTCTCTGACTGAGTGACGCCGGTGATATTTTGAAGACAAAGATAAGGAGCAGGAACAACTGACGACCTCTCCGTCAGCGCACAAAGAAAAAAAAAGAAGCAGGGGGGAGAAAAAAAAAATGATGAAGTGTGATAATTTATGCATCTGTTTAATCCAGCTGAGTGCATGTAGGCAAATGTTTGCATACCGCCGCGATGTTGCATGTTTTATGTTAGGCGTTAAGGACGCGTCCTCCTTGCTCGGATGCTCGCGGGTCGTATGGGAAGTGTCAAGTTTGCGGAGAGGGGCTGTCATTACATCACTGTTTATGATCACTGGAGAATGCGTCAGGGAGCTCCTCCGACTCTCCTGCTATTCTGAATTATCAAAATGATTCTGAATGTTCCAGTCGGGCGGAATGTGTCACCATTCCATTCTGGAAGTGGAACAGAGGTTGTTTTGTTCTTTTTAATCTTAGGCTGTAACCTTCAATGTCCTCCTCTGACGGGGAAATGCAGTTTATCAAGTGGTGGATGACACCACTGGAGGTGATATATATACACAGGGAGACTGTACTTCCCCCAGATAACTCTAATAGCACACAGCCCTAGCTTCCAGTGTTGCTGCTTCTTTTTGCTTTGACCAATAGGGAAATTCCGGAGGTAAAGAGAGAAGAGGCTGATCAAATAAAATGGTACTTTGAAGTATATGTGCTTGAATCCCAAGTTGACTTAGCCGGGGTCCTCGAATGACATCTCACAATTAGATAAAGGCATCTTGTCATCTCCAAAGAGAGAGAGAAAAAAGGGGGTAAATGCAGGCAGGCTCTGCCTTCGGTATGAGAGTATATTCTTTTGAAGTTTTTTTTTTGGTACTGATACCGTGCCTGCCTTTTTTTAAAATAAGGGTAGAATGCGGTGGTGTAAAGTAAGTACTTTTACTCAAGTACTGTACTTAAGTACAATTTTGAGGTACTTGTACTTTACTGGAGTATTTCCAATTGTTTACACTTTTTACTTCTACTCCACTACTTCTCAGAGGCAAATATTGTACTTTTACTCCACTACAATTATTTGAAAACTTTAGTTACATATGAATTATGACATTATAAAACATACATTAACCACTTTAGCCCTATTTTATACATACAGTAGGCTATTTGAAAATAGCCAATCTACAAGCTCACAACGCGTCGCATCGCGACGCGTTGTGAGCTGTGTAGATCTGCTATTTTCAAACATTTTAGTACTTTTACTTTGGGTACTTTATGTACATTTTGATACCAATACTTTTGTACTTTTACTCAAGTACATTTTGAATTCCGGACTTCTACTTGTAGCAGAGTACTTCTACATTGCAGTATTGATACTTTTACTTGAAGTAAAACATTTGTGTACTTTTCCCACCACTGGTAGAATGTGTGCACATGCTTCCCTGTGTGTGTGTGTGTGTGTGTGTGTGTGTGTGTGTGTGTGTGTGTGTGTGTGCGTGTGCGTGTGCGTGTGCGTGTGTGTGTGTGAATTATTGCGCATGAATGTATGTTTGTTTCATTAAGGGTATTTCAGCATGTCTGCACCCATGTGTGTGTGTGTGTGTGTGTGTGTGTGTGTGTGTGTGTGTGTGTGTGTGTGTGTGTGTGCGCGCGCACGCGCGTGTGTGCGCGCGTGCACGTGCACGCATGTGTTTGGGTGTGTCTAGTGAAAATGATCTCAAAGTGTCTCTTAATAAACAAACAGACTCAGTGTGTGTCTCAGACAAGGCAAACATGTGGCTATTGGTCCCAGGCCAGAAGGGGCTTCATGAGTGGGAGGGATGAGCACACTGCAGAGGTATGTGTGTCCACCACCAAACAGTCAGGGGCACGGCGTCTACGTGCACACCATCTTCAGGGTTTAACGTAGAATGCATTAGTTTAGTTTAACCCATTTAGACCGGGAGCGCATCTGTGTGTCATTTTTAGATTTCTTTGGGCTATTCAAAAATAGCAGATATACAAGCTCATAGCGCGGCACAGAGTGCCGCGCTATGAGCTTGTAGATCTGCTATTTTTTAAAAATCGTGAACATTTTGTGCAAATCTTTGAATATGTCATTTTTTAAAAGCGAAAATTCTTAACTATTTTTAACAACTTCTGGGGGGTCCCTGGAACAAAATATTTTGAGATGGGGGGGGTCCACGGCCAAATTTTGGGTGGTCCTTGACATGAAAAAGTTTGGGAACCACTGATATTATAGCAACGTACGTTCAAAGATTTGAGATAAACATTTTCGCTTAAAAAAACTTTTATTCAAAGATTTGCAAAAAAAAAAAATACAAATAAATATATAAATATATAATCCAAATCATAGCGCGGCACTCGGTGCCGCGCTATGAGCTTGTATATCTGCTATTTTTGAATAGCCCAAAGAAATCTAAAAATGACACAAAGATGCTGCGTTCCCGGTCTTAAATGGTTAACGTTAAATCTCTCCAGCTTCTTGAGCCACAGAGAGAAAATTGCATACCGTTTTCTTCTAGGAAGCAAACGCTTTTGAAGAAGACATGATGATCTCCTGTTAAGTGCAGATAAGCTCACAAATATTTTCCTAGCAGCAACTGGCCTTGATCATCCATGTTTACCGAGTCAAATCCAACCAGGCTAACTCCATGGGGAGGCAGCACTGGGTGAATTCAAAGTTAAAAGTTAGAAAAATAGAGGAATTTAATGGGATACAGGTAGGAGATCTTTTATTTATTTCTATAAATCAATGGAGAGTATCCTATTCATGCAAACAACACAGTGTAAAAGATGAGGTAGATTTAGCACTTTAGACTTTTATTCATTTTTGCCTATTCCAATCTTCGAATGCACTTTTAAAAGGCAGATTTAGTCTTAGGCAGGGAGCAGGAAAAAAGACCATTTTAATGAGGACGTTTTAATGGCTTTCACCTCGTACAGTTCCTCACATTTCCGTCACCGGTCTGATAAAATACCCAGAGAGCAAAGCTCATAACTGCTTTGAGAGTATAAGGCTGTATCTATGAAATCCTGAATCTGTTGCCTTTTATTCCTGGAGAGAGAATGAGGTGGGGTTTACACGCTCACATGCACGCACGTACGCACGCACTCTCGGCTCCTCTCGCCTTCTGCTTCGGCAGTCAATAAGCAGACAGATGGATTTGGCAGTGTTCTGTCTTATTTACAGGACATTTGTTGCACTTGACATTTATCATGGCTCCGGGGCCGTGAACTTCATGCAAACGCCACTGAAGCATTCAATGCCAAGGGCCTGGGGCCTCATCCTGCCTCAGCATCATCACAAGTCTTTTCACGCTAAGATAAATCACTTCCACTGGACCCCAAGCACACAGGGGGGGAGAGACACAGAGAGAGAGAGAGAGAGAGAGAGAGAGAGAGAGAGAGAGAGAGAGAGAGAGAGAGAGAGAGAGAGAGAGAGAGAGAAGAGAGATGAGGTTTAGTGTGTGGGGTGTTAACGTCAAAGGGATACCCGGAGGTTAAGGCCATGCTCATTTCTCCCTTGTTAATTGTTGGGTGCGTTCACACAAATATCACTAACCATTATGACTGCAGCGTATGGTTAGGGTAAATCCTTTTTAGATTGCAGAGGGGACGTGACCACACGACTGCCCTTGATGAGGGTCATGGCCACCGGATATGAAACCCCCTGCTTATTTTCTGTCCGCAGCGTATTTGACCCTGGCGGGGATGGGTGGAGGTTTTGTGTACGTGCATACTCGCACTGCAGCGGACAAACGCTTCGAGGTGTATCAGTGCCGCTAATAATCAAAACACAGAAAATACAGTTAATCAGCTTTGAGACAGTATCTACCATAGCCTCCTTGTTGTTGCCATTCCTGTCACAGCTTGAGTAATTGGCTAGCTAGCATGTGTTAGATATATTAGTAGCATATTTTCAACTCTTAGAAAGGTCTGTTAAATATTTTTTTCTCTCAGGCAACGGGAATGTGAGGAGTGACTGTTGAGAGAACATTAACACTGCTTGACCTTTTTACCGAAGGCAGTAAATGTATATTGCGAGTTGATGAAAAGCAATTATACACGCTTTAGAACGAACCCGGGTAAAAACACCGCCTACCTTTACCAATAATAGACACAACGCGTCTAGAGAAAAAAATCCACTATTTGGAAGGCTTTCGAAAGCCTAGCACTGTAACTTCGTGTGACAATTTCCAATAAACAGCAAGCTACCATAATTAAGTATCCTAGTCAGTAAACTTTATGGGAGCCCGTGCCGACTGCGGGCTGACAGTGAAGAAGCAGTATGGTCCCTCTGTAGGCAGAACAGTACGCGTATAGAAGCAGGCATTAAACATGGCTTGAGAGTAGAATGATGAATGAGCCAAAGGACCTCACCAAAGCTTCCAGCCAGCTCCCAGGGCAATATATCCTCCTGTAGTCAGCACCAAATTATAAATCAGACGTCTTTCACTCCCATAAGTGATTCATTACTATTTATTGATGATAATTTACGGAAGAGGTTTTCGGATGCTTTTTATTCCGCAGCGGCGGTAATTTACAAAGTATGAAAGGAGGGGAAAAAAAGCCAATGACAACAATAGCGCCGTATATTTTCTTCTTGAATGTGGTATAGCCGAGCAATCTGGAGGAAAAATTAGATAGCCGGAGAAGGCTCATCGATTCAAATGCTTGATGTTCTTGGTGAGGCAAGAGGATGACGCTGAAGAATTTGCTGGCGGCTGCCTTCAATAGAATGCAATCAACCAAATGCAACGCAAGGCACCCCGACTCCCTCGCTCAGACATGATGCGAAACTGTGAAAATCATTCCAACAAAATAACACACAACAAGGCAAATGGAGTCTCTGCTATTGATGAATACAATGAAATGCAACAGAACAGACTCCATATGCCACCAGAATTCTAAACATGTTCCTACTGGCAAAAAAAGAACATAACATAGTTGACATTGTAGATAGAGGTATCATACAACCAGTTTACACATTGACAATATATAGTGCAGATTGCGGTGAAATAACGCTGAGCTTTCTGCCTCCCAATTTATTTTCTGTATGCAAATGTGCACGAACCTTGGCAGAGGTTTTGCAACTTGTGACACTTGAGGTGTGCGTTTCACACTATACCAGTCTTGTCTGTGAGAGTTTTGAATTTATTTATTTAAAAAAACAATTGAGTAACCAATTATTTTTCTCCCCAATTTAGTCATCATGCCAATTAATTCCTCCCCACACATTTCTGTGTTGTCACTGTTGTATCCTACTATCCCCATTCGGGGGGGCCTTCGTCCCACTCCTCCCACCCAACACTCCCTGTTGACAGGTGCCGCCCCGGCCCGTCCTTGACATGACAATTATACAACCTGCACTCCACCAAAGATGCTAGGGACGCTCACACATGGATACTATTGGGTGCTGAGGATGTTGACAGCAGTTACTAGGGCTGCACAATGTATCGAAAATGTATAATCATCACAATATCAACATGCATAATATACATATCGCAAAAGGCTTCACACATCGCCAAAGAGATCATTTAACTTGTTTCTTGTTTTTTTTTTTTTTTTCAACAATCCAGGTATAAAGCATGTTCTTGTTTAGATTAGCAGAAAATGTTTTAAGCGGAGCAGTGAGAGACTGCTAAGTCGGTGGCATAGTATGTTCATATTATTCACCCTGGACTTGTGTCCAGCAACCAGGTCTAGGAAAACCAGCCCAAAAGAAGCGACTATGGGCCACGTGTGCACATTAACATATACATCAGCCATTTGAAAATAGCAGATCTACAAGCTCACAACGCGTCGCGATGCGACGCGTTGTGAGCTTGTAGATCGGCTATTTTCAAATAAAATCTTGCGGGGAAATTATAATAAGCAGATCTGGCAACCCTGCTTGTGTCACGGCACCCACTTGGAGAAACCGTTACTTTTCTGGGTTTCTATGTTAGCAGAAAGACATTAAAACGGCATACCTCCAGTGTCTTGTTTACTTATCGCGAGCCATATCGTCGTCGCAATATTCAATGTTTATCGCATGATTTCCTAATATCGTGCAGCCCTAGCAGTCTCCCCACATCACAGCCCCTTGTAAAAGGTCAGTGGAGATGACAGGGTTCTTCCACAAATTTGGCCTGTCCTCCTGCATTGAGGCTGCGGGCCCCAGGCACTCCTCCTCTGGCTGGCTGATGAGGCTTAAACACCACAGCTATACGCTCCATATTTACAATATAGATCATCGCTTCCCAAATTATGGATTTTGGGACCAAGCCCCCAGAACCCAGTGTTTGCATTGAAGCGGATTGGACATGCTGGCCATTCATAGGTACTGCAGCTTGAAACAGCCTGGGGGCCACTGTACGTGAACGAGCGAAAACGGTTTCGACCAATAATGGGCTCGACTCACGAGCTTGCGCACGGGTCTGTCTGCACACACACACACACAATATATATGAACTAAAGAAGAAGATACACAGCCATCCTCTGAGACACAGACCGAGTAGACAAAAATGGTACCATATTATAATGAGCATTAGTGAGGACCAATTATGTGAAGACAGGTTGAAAATGGATGAAGTGGTCCTTTAACTCGAATTCCAATGCTCCAACTTCTACCTCCTCGCCCCCTCCGTCCTGCAGCATGGCGGGTGTTTTACGGTGACATTGGTGACACTATTTGAGCATAGCTGACCTGGAACTCCATATTTGGGCATGGTGACCTCAGCGGGACGACAAGAGCAAGCGTCGCCCGATATTATAAAAGACACACATTTACAGTGAGATTGTACACCTGTTTAATCAATATAGATTTCCCAGACTTAAGAGCGTCGCCTGAGTACGTTAGAAGTATTTAATTATGATCAAGCCACTCTGGGCAATCCTCGCCCTCGCGCTATGCATTTGCCGAGCCAGTGCCGAGGTTGCTATGACCTCGGCACTGACTCGACAAATGCACAGCACGAGGATGGATGCTATGACCGAGGCTGCTATGACTGAGGTACTGGCTATGACCATCACTGCCGATCCACCTGAAGTGATCAACCAGACCTCTGCTGTGCTCAGCTGCAACATCACTTTCAGCAACTCCCTGCCCTTGGTATTCAGGGAAATTAGCGGGTCCTATTGGCTGTACAATGGCAAAGTAATTGAACATACTTATTCACATAAGAACATCCCAAACACGACTCTTCACTTGAACATCTCCCCCACTTCTGGCGGAAAGTATGAATGTGAGTTTCTGATATACTGGTACGGTCCCCTGAGGAAGACAATCGAAGTCAAAACAACCACCCATATCCAGGCCTCCAATGAGCATGTGCATGGCATTGCGAACCGCAGAACCGCAATGGTCTGCATTGGCCATGGATATCCACCAATCACCCATTGGGCCTGGTTCAAAGTGGAGGCAGATGGCACCCAATCGGCTATCGTCACCAATAACGGCACCAACGCTACCTCAGACAAATTTATGATCAAGAGCTCAAGAGATCAAGATAACGGTCAGGACGTGACCAAACTGTACGTCCAGACCTCGGACGCGGGAGACTACGTATGTGCAGGAACCAATGAGATTGCTACCGACTCCGCACGGATCAATCTGCAGGTCCACAGCTCCCTGGCCGCCAAGGTCATCTGCAGCACCCAGTGGCCCGTCTTTGTCGTTGCGGCCATGTTAGTAGTCATCATCATCATCCTGGTCACAGATATCTTCATATGGCAGAAGAGAAGAGAGCTAGCAAGCGAGCTAGAAAGCGAGCTAGCAAGCGTCTACGAGCCATATCAATGGAGTTGCAGACAGTGGAACAGGTCGACAGTGTACGTTTAGTGCCCGAGATCTCAACGTTTGTAACGCCGCGCTGTTTAGAGCTGTAGACTCCACGGCGAGCACCCGGATGTAAACAATGGATGCGTGTACGATGGTAGATGGTCCAGGCTAACGCCTGGAACAATAGCATCTCTCACGCAAGCCGCCATTGTGGAGTGAAAAATTACTCGTTTTCCCCACTGTAAAAAGTTAAGGAGGTGCAGAGGTTTTTATCATCAAGGAGATAGAATGGGAGCGGACGGGAGCCAGGTTTTTTGGCACGGTGATCCATCTGTCCCTTCCATTTCAGAGGCACCGTGGGTGATTCCAAAGCTGCGCTAGTCCCCCAAGTGACCTCAAGTGGGCAACGCATACCACACAGGTGGTGAAAAAGGCCCAACAACGGCTCTACTGCCTCCGGCGTCTGAAAAAGTTCAGAGTGAGCCCCCCGACGAGTGGCACCATGCACCGCCTGGTTTGGAAACTGCACCACAGCCCAACAAAAGGCACCACAGAGAGTGGTGCGAACGGCGCAGCGCATCGTGGGCGGTGAGCTTCCCCCTCCCCAGGTCATACATCGGAAAAGCTCTGTGGCTAAGGCCGGAAGCATCATCAAGGACATTTACCACCCCAGCCATGGTCTGTTTAAGTTGCTGCAGCACCCACGGCCAGGCAAGCGATGGAGGAGCATCGGGAGCAGCACCCTGAGACTCTGGAACAGCTTTTATCCAGCGGTGATAAGACTGTTAAATGAGAACCGAGCGTGTGGACACTGTGCACTGAACTCATTGAACAATGTTTTTTAATGCACATATGATCTGATCAATCTTTTAATTGGACTCATCACGAACACATTCTTCCCTTAAATTATTATGTACATTAGCCACTCTCTTAAATGCACTTTACTGTATTTCTATTCTATCTATCTTTTTTTAACTGCATTAATGGGCCTGCACAATTACGAATTTCACCCATATTACCTGTAATGTGATGTGACAATTAAGTTTGATTCTGATAAGCCACAAACTCAGAAGCTTCTCAATGTTAATGCTTAAGTAACAGGTTTGGTTCTCAAAACATTTTAATTTCAAGGACCTCCAATACTCTCAGAGTTACACACCTCTAAGGGTCCATTTGGACCAGAGGTGCAGTTGTGACTTTCTAACTGGGGACGCTATTTTTAATGCGCGACAGACATGCTCCGACCAGCATTATGAAATATTCATCTTTATCTTTTTTTTTTTTTAATAATTTTTGTTAGGTTTACATGTGCACAAGTAGTTGTAGTTAGAAATGTAGTACATTTTTGTTGAATTTGTATTTACTTAAATTTTTCTTTCTAACGTTTCCAAGCAATGCCTTGATTTATAGAACCTAAGAAAGAAAGGTAGGATAATTGAATGCATTTAGGCTATCAACCTGTGATGGAGTAAAACTAAAATGAAGATGGCTATCCCCGTGTGCGCACGGCTCAGGAATGTGCCGCGCAGGAACAAATCTATGTAGCGCACATAACACCTTAACAGATGATTTGTGTACATGGTTGCCAGATCTGCTTATTATAATTTCCCCGCAAGATTTTATTTGAAAATAGCCGATCTACAAGCTCACAACGCGTCGCATCGCGTCGCAGAAGGAGCTTAGCCCACATGATGCCACTAGCTTAGCTATCCGATCGGACGCGCTGCAAGATGAGAAGAATCACAACAAATGTTTTCCATCACCTGAAAAACTACCATCCCAGCGAGTCGACAGTTTGAAAATGCCGTCTCATTTATTGTATTCATGTACACAACATTTTGTCAACGTTAATGTCTCTACATGTGTTAACATATAATACTATTGAGTAATAGGCTATGCAAAGTCTTTTTTAATTTAACCAACCTATAGTACAGTTTTTTTTTTTTTTTAAATGAATCCAAACGCCGTTACTTCTGTAATTAGATAAGCCATAACTTGACATGACCGCAGTGCACTCGTCATATGTTGCTCAGCAGTTGCTCAAGTTGCGCTCAGAAGGTTTGAGTGTTTGCTCAGACCGATGAAAAGTTCGAGGGAACATTGAGCCCGACTATGGCCTGTGACGCGCATTTGATCTCTCACTTTGCCCTGGCTGCACTAGACCAACGCATTCTACAGACCCATCTGGCAGGGTGTGAATCTGATACGGTGTGATTGTGAAGTGCCTTTAACTGCTGGCTATTGTTTTCCTTAGCCTACCTAAAAGACTGGTGGGACGCTGTGGTGGCGCGTCAAGCGTGCACTAGCTACACCCCTGACTTGGACCCCACTTTGAGAATCACTAAACGCAACAAAAAGGAACAAGAATGTTCCTGCAGTGCAGGGGTCTTCAGCTCTTTTCAGGCCAAGGACCCCTTAGCTTGAGAAAGAAGAGACGATGAAGCAGGGACCCCCGCCTTCCATGCAACTTGACGAATCAAATGAAAATTATTTAGTGTATCTGTACTATGCAGTTTTTGAGCGGTGTAGCCGCTCCTATAAGTGGGGTTGGAAAGTTTTACTTTCCGTCGTGAAAATGTGTCTTTCGCTGTACTGTGATTGGCTGATAAGTATTCAGACCCTTTGCTCAGTACTGTGATTGGCTAGCGAGACGCATGATGAAATTCATAACTCATAAATAGCACCACTCACTGCCCACTGGCCACTGGGGTGACACTGGCCACAGTGTTTGTGCCAAGTTTGGTGCGGATTGGAGCAACGGTGTGCCTGTGGCCCCTGGGGGACACATGTGGCCCCTGATGTAGGTGATTTTTGTATGCGTGTTTTCCCGGGGGAAGACTTGAGGTGAAAACTTTGGTCATCCCTGGTACTAAACATCACAGTGAGCATGGTCATTATTTAAAGTTTAATTTCAAATTTATTTTCAGTCTTCATTTGGACGACAAATTTTGATTTAGTTTTAGTCATAGTCTTTTGAATAAAACTCTATTTAGTTATAGACATATTTTAGTCATCTGAAATGTTTTAGGATACGGTCACACCTAACTTTGATTCTGCCTATATGTAGGCGTCTTTTTGCAATGATTTTCAATGGGAACGGAGCGTTTGGTTGCCATTGCGCAGGCTCCCGCAACAAAACTCTCCGTTCCCATTGAAAACCATTGCAAAAAGACGCCCACATAGGCAGACTCAAAGTCCGGTGTGTCCGTACCCATAGTCTAGTTTTACTAGACCATAAGATTTTAGTCAACAAAATGTACAGTTGATTTAGTTGACTAAAATGTATTTTGGCAGGCCTTGATGGCATCATATTGCTTGATTTATACTTAAAATAGCTGATCTTGTAGATCAGCTATTTTCGGAGCGTGACACCCACACGTGGCCAAACATAAAATGACTTATGTCTTAGTTCTTCTGAATCTCTTGTCCGCTACTCCTCCCTAACATTTCCGTCTAGTTTTTTTTTAATGAGAAAATTGTCAATATATTTTGTCATAGTTATTGTCCTCATAGCTTAGTTTTTTTTTTTGTCTGTGAAAAAAGGTAGTCGACGAACATTTTTTGCCATAGTTATAGTCTACGAAATTAACACTGTTTCAAACAGACTTAACGTCTTTACTCTGCGTCTCTAAGGACACGCGTCTAAGAAGGTGGATGAAGGCACAGAAACGGGATCGAGCAGTGTTGGGTTTTGTCCCCAAAGTATGCTGTGTAAAAAAAAAAGACTTTCTCCCATGTCTCTCAGTGAATGAAAATTCCAACACACCCTGGGTGAATTAATTAATTACCAAGCTGGCTCGGTATCAAAGGTAAATATGATTTAATTATATTCCCTGTGTCTTTGTTAAGAAGCCAACTGTCAGCCAGGGCTAAGTGGAGCTGTGGCCCTCAGTGGCGCCCGAGGCAAGCGTGTGCGTGTGTGCGTGTGTGCGTGTGTGCGTGTGTGCGTGTGTGTGTGTGAGAGAGAAAAAGACTGGGAGAGCAAAAATGGGGGACAAAAGTGAGTGAGAGTATGGTGCATGTAGCATGTACTGTGTGTACATGTATGACTGAGTGCACAGGTATCTGAATGCTTTCTTGGGCCCATCTTTTTGTTACGTGATTCTTCAGAAATTCAAATTGTGTTCAATTCAAAAGAAGTTAAGAAAAGAAAAACTAAAAAACAACTAAATCATATATTTATTTATTTTTATATGACCATATAGTTTACCTCTAAAGCATACAGTACAGTGGTTTATAAACCTTGTTTGAGATAGGTAGGCTAATATAATACTTAGCGTGTAGACGCTTGACAAAGTCGGATGCACCATGATGGATTCGAACCCACAACCTCCGTGGTGGTGGTGGGCGGGCACTTTACCATTGCTCCACCTGAGCGCACTCCTATACTGGTTTTAAATAAAAACTAAAACCTAAACAGACATCCAGAATGATATCACGCGTCCATATATATTTTTGACTAGTATGTCAGAATGAATCCTCCATTAATCAGTTCACAGTATGTGACGCAAGCTGGCCAGTGGCCACCCATCAGATGGATATAATGGTCTTGTTTATGGAGATGGAGAGCCTGTCAAAGGTCACCCAGAGGATTTGGTCACGTGGGGCGGGCATTGACAAAACAGTCTGTAAAAGTGATTCTGGCAAGGAGGTTACAGTCCCTCACACTATAGCTGCTATAATAAAGACCCAATACAGGATTGTTTTGAACATAGAAAATGATAAATGGAATCCAATTAGGTCTATTTTTACTCCAATGTCTGCTAACATTACCAGCATAAACGATCCCACAGAATTCCCAATAATAAAGCAAATACAGTTTTAAGGAATCGATCAATTAGATAATAATCTGTAACATTGTGTTAGTCGTTCTATCAAGAACTCAGTCAATCACCCTGAAAGTGAAAGGATGTCTCCATTGATTGGGTCTTTAGACTTCTGTGACCCAGCATGGATGTGGTCACACTTTGTGGTTATAGGATCATGTTAATCTTCACGTCTTCAGTGACTGCTGTGCAGTGGTGGGAAAAGTACTCAACTGTTTTACTCAAGTAAAAGTATCGATACTGCACTGTAAAAATACTCTGTTACAAGTAAAAGGCCTCTGTTCAAAATGTTACTTGAAAGTACAAAAGTATTGGCATCGGAATATACTTAAAGTACAAAAGTAAAAGTACTCATTGTGCATAATGTCCCATTTCACAAGCTCAAAATGTATAAAAGATATTTTGAAAATAGCAGATCTACAAGCTCACAATGCGTCGCATCACGGCGCATTGTGAGCTTGTAGATCTGTTATTTTCAAATGGTCGAAATACATATAAGGCTGAAGTGATTAGTGTGTTTTGCGATAATTCTAAAAGTCTAAAAAGTAACAAGTAACTAAAGTTGTCAAATAATGGTAGTGGAGTAAAAGTACAATATTTGCCTCTGAGATGTATAGTGGAGTAGAAGTAAAAGTACTGAAATTTGGAAATACTCCAGTAAAGTAAAAATACCTCAAAATTGTACTTAAGTACAGTACTTAAGTAAATATACTTAGTTACTTTACACCTCTGCTGCTGTGCAATGACAATATTACCCAAACATAATAACATGTGTCATTTTCAGAGAGATGAATAATTACAGATTCCTGTATGCAAGGCAAACATACTGTAGTTGTTATTGGGGCCCTATAGCTGTCACCATGCAGCCAAAGAACCTGTTTATAGCACAGAGGCCTCAGACAAAACAATCTTCTGACCAAACAAGGTAAAAGAGGCATAATTGGAAGCCCATTACCAAATTGAAAAACGGGTGCTTTTTGTTTTAACTGCGTTAGAATCGACGCGAGGGCCGCCTCGCCTACTCTGTAAACCCCGCATCAAACTGCAAGGGCTCAATAATTATAATGTTCAGGATCCCTTTCTGAGGGGCGAGGGAAATCAATAGAACTAAGGACAAAGAACCTATAGCCCATCACTTAATTCTCTTATCACCGTGATTTAGGGGAAGGGGAGGATGTTAAATAACTGTAAATCTTTATCTATGACTTTGAGGGTGCTTTATGGCAGTTCTTACAGCAGTCTCCCAGACAGAATGTCCATACCTTCCGCCGAACACAACAATTTATAGCTTTATTACCCTTTGTCTTAAAGAGCAGGGAGACATAGCAGGGAGGAAGGAGATAACAGCCGCCTGGCACACATGGGAGGGTTGGAAAAAGAAGAAGGGGGGTGTGGGGGGGGGTGTGGGGATGTGGGGGGGGGGGTGGAGAAAGAATTGGATGCCATCATCAGAAGAGACATATCTCTGTGACAGTTTTATGGGCCAGGAGCTGTGGGCTTCTATTTTTGGGGTGGAGGGAGAGGAAGAGGAGGGGGGCTAACCCCCCCCCCCCCCCCCCCCCAACTCTCATCCTACCACCTGTGCTCTATACCAGCGGTTCTCAAAGTGGGGTCCGGGGACCCCCCGCCCCCCCAGGGGTCCCTGAGGGTGTTCCAGGGGCGGTCCCCCCCAGCTAAAATGTACAGTAGCATCACAAATCAGTTTAACCAATTTGAACCCTATATGCATTGGTTGTTTGAAAATAGCAGATTTATAAGCTCGCAACACGTCGCGATGTGTTGTGAGCTTGTAGATCTGCCAAAAAATGTTGCATGAGGGTCCCTGGCACAAATATCTTCAAATGGGGGTCTGCGGCCAAACACATATACATTTTAGGGTCCTTGACATGGAAAAGTTTGAGCATGCACGCACGCGCACGCACGCGCGCGCGCGCGCGCGCACGCACGCACGCACGCACCAACGCACGCACGCACGCACGCACGCACGCACGCACGCACGCACGCACGCACGCACGCACGCACGCACGCACGCACGCACACACACACACACACACACACACACACACACACACACACACACACACACACACACACACACACACACACACACACACACACACACACACACACACACACACACACACACACACAGCGTGGTGGCCACCAGAAGAGCCTCGCCTCTTGTGGACTGAGGGAAATTCAATTTTAGGACTTATCAATGTGACCATCAGATTTACCTTTGCTGTTCACATGTCTAACACCCCCCAAGCCCCCCGCCCGAGCCCCCCCCACCCCTCCTCCCTTCTGTGGACCCAGAGGTCACAAGGACGACTTTTCCAAGAAGGGAAGGCTGTAGGAAAGGTGGTGGTGTTGAGGAGGAGGGGGGAAGTAACTAAGTACATTTACTCAAGTACTGTACTATACAATTTTGAGGTACTTTTACTCTATTTGAGTCTATTTCCATTTTTCGATAATTTATACTTTCACTCCACCACATCTCAGAGGCAAATATTGTACTTTTTACTCCACAACAATTATTTGACAACTTTAGTTGATAGTTACTTTGCAGATTTGTATTATTAATACACAACCCCTATTCTATACTTCAGCTATTGGAAAATAGCTGATCTACATGCTCACAATGTGTCACGATGCAAAACATATTAAAAACCCCTGTGAAATGGGGTATTCTGCATAATGAGCACTTGTGATTTTGGTATTTTAAGTGCATTGAGTTGCCAAAACGTTTGTACTTTAGAATACAGGACTTTTACTTAATGGAGCATTTTTACGTGATATTTACTTAAGTAAAACAAATCAGAGTTTTGTTTTTGTAGAGTTAGATTGGCAGTGACTGAGTGCATCTTAATCCACACATGGAGAGTGTGGATTAAGATGCACTCAGTCACTGCATAATGTACATAATGTATGTGTCACATGTTAAAGACAGGTGTTTTCTTGTCTGCAACCATACATTCAACCTGGCATCCCTATTTTGGACATGTTATAGGTAGCGAAAATAAACACAAAATGTGTTAGTACATCACAATCATTATAACCACTTTATCCATTTATACAGTACATTGGCTATTCAAAAATAGCAGATGTACAATTGCAAGCTCGCATCGCAACCATTTTTTAAAAGTCTTGAAAGTGTTTGAAACATTTTGAATAATTTAGATTTTTTTAAACAAAAATATTTTTTTCTGGGGGTCCCTGGCACCAAAAAAGTCAGATGGGGGGAGGGGTTCCGCGGCCAAATATATATCAATTTGGGGGTCCTTGGCACGAAAAAGTTTGAGAACTACCACTCAACACCAAACCTCATCGCCGAACATAGCCGATCTATTTCTGTCTATTTTCGCCTACTTTTTTTCCCTCTGGAATGGGGGGGGGGGGGGGGGGGGGGGGCTGTGGACAGGGTGAAGGCAGACGGTGTGAAGAGTCTTTTTCAGCAGCACAGAGTCATGAGTTCCTCTGCACTGGGCAGATGCTTCCTCATACTTTGCGGACGGGCCGCTGACAAGTGGCTTATTGTTTCCCTTGATAAGGGTACAGTGTTCCCGGTAATGGGAATTAGAGGGAGGCGTAAGTCACCGAGACGCAAGGGTGAGACACGAATCAATAGATAATGGGAGATTTCTCATGGATGCTAAAGGCACGGTTATTATCCAGGCCGTTAAAAAGAAGAGCGCGGCCCCTTATTTGTCTTCGGGGCAACAGCGCTCGTGGACATCAGCGTGCAGACTAGAAATATCTGTGACACTATACTTGAACCTTGTATAGTGTCACAGATATACTTGAAGGGCTTCATAATGTTGCCTCACAAATGACCCTTAGACCTGTGCCGACGTATGACAGCTGAATCTGGAGCGCTGTTGACGTATAACGACTGACACCGTGTCTTGTTGTTGTGTCAGTGTGACATGGAAGTCTAGGGTTGCCAACAACAACAAAAATAAATAAGGGACGCCCAGAAAAAGATGAAATCTCACTGTATATACAGTATTTTTACTGTATTAACCACTTAAACCCCAGCATTCATATTCTGGGGAGAACATAAGCCAAAAAAATTATTTGCCAATAGTTTTGGCAAAGAAATTTGGTGTAGACAGCTGAATGGGTAGAGAGGCCGCCTGGGAATGACAGGGTCGCCGGTTTGTCCCCCGGTCCGCCCAGTCTTTGTGTCGAAGTGTCCCTGAGCAAGACATCTAACCCCTTATGCTCCAGGGCACTGGATTGATAGAAGCCCACTTCTCCTAATAGTTAGGATTGGTTAAATGCAGAGGACAAATGTCATGTATACTCTGTATACTGTTACTGTAAGTAAAAGTCCTGTAATAAAAAATTCAAATAAAAGTACAAAAGTATTTTAGCATTTTGGCATTGCATTTTATGTGCAATAATGCAACTGCAAGCCAAAGTTCAGAGGCATGGACAGTGTTGCCATCTCTTGTGAGAGAAATAAGCGAAACCCACCTCCAAAAACAAGCCAAATCTCACCTCGAAGAACAAGCCAAAAGTTGCGGTAAATAAGTAGACTTGGCAACACTGTTGCATGGGACTTCTTCTATAACCAGGAAGTGACAGACACGTTGCACACTGAAATGGGGCTATGGCGCCACCCTCGGATTGGCCAGGAATACCATGTATACTGCCCAAAGTAACATTTTACAGTGACAAAAATACCCTAAAGGAGCCGGGGACAAAATTATTACTAAATCATTATCACTGTCACTATGTAGTTTGTTATGGAGTACAGAGATGTTATAGCCATTTTAGATGTGCAGTTTGCTACATGGGACATACGGCGGAATGTTTAGACAATCGGAGGAAAGTTTTTGAAAGTCAATTTATTTGACAGCTAATAAGTTGTGTGACACTATCTGAAGCGTCCAGACGCACTAAAGACGCAACCCCATCTGGTAGATTAAAAGGCCGTGCTGAGAAAAAATTACAAATACCATTTGACCCGGTTCTGTTCAATAGGAACAGTGTTTACAGTGTTTTTCCCCAACGAACGCTGGGATCAAAGAGGCGTCCGTTCGTATCCTACAGGTTGATAAGTTATAGCCAGCAGCTGCTGCGACTGGAACTGGCCACGGGCCAGCAAACTCACATTGAACAGTGGAAGACAGGAAGTCAGCACAACAATGGCGCTCTCAGGTGATAGACACCAGATGTTGGACAGCTAAGGCTTGTACGGCAACATTAAAGGAGTTTTTTTTTTCCTTCTTATTTTTCTCCTTTGCTCAAAAATGCAGGTGCAAGCTGTGCCCTGAGTGTAAGGTCCCGAAACACAGATCTCACATTATGAACAGAACACACACACACCAACTGGGGAAGAATATCACTGAAGAACACAAGCAAAAAGAACAGTTCTGTACTGTCAGGGAGAAGAACGTAGCCACTTATAAGCCCCGTTTCATGATGAGTAGCGAAAGTAGCCGATGTATACAAGCCTGTGTACTTTTCAGTAAACATACAGGTATCTTTAGCTGCTATTGGAGTTGTTACCGATATGTTCATGTATTGTATGTTATTGTATGTCTTGTTGATGAATTGAGTACATTCGCTATTTGTGAACATTTTCGATTGAAATAATGTGAAAATATT
This sequence comes from Gymnoscopelus braueri, assembly GCF_963280865.1. Lineage (NCBI taxonomy): Eukaryota > Metazoa > Chordata > Actinopteri > Myctophiformes > Myctophidae > Gymnoscopelus > Gymnoscopelus braueri. The sequence continues at coordinate 44,975,070 of NC_137619.1, forward strand.
TGAATATTTTTGTTTATATTGACATGCCCAAAATAGGGACGCCAGGTCGAAAGTGGTGAAAGGCATTATAAGTAACTTTGGCCCGTGTTTACATAACAACAAAAAAACGAAAAACAAAAAAAATACCAATCATTTCCCTTTCTACCAGCAGTCATCAGCCACTGGAGTAGTAGTGTGGTGGTGCCCACTGGCTGTATTTTTGAGTTTTCACTGTTTGTTTTGGTAGACGTGGATGTTTTTGGGCAACCAAAACAACACCAAAAATACAGCGAGAGGGCAGTGAGTTTCTGCAGGTAAACACCACCACACTGCTCTAGTGGCTGATGACTGCTGGGTATAGAGGGAAATGATGGGTAATTTTTTTTAATTTTGTTTCTGTTGTTTTTGGTTTTGTTATGAAAACACAGAGAAAAGTTACATACTATGCCTTTAAGTCCTATCCCAGCAGGCCCATGCAGTGTGGTCAGACAGCAGAGCAACACTCTCCTCTTCCTGTGACAGCTCCCCCTGTTGCCCTGGAATACATTAGCTGCTGTGTGTGTGTGTGTGTGCATGCGTGCGTGTGTTTAGAGAACAGTGGTTCTCAAACTCTTTCATGTCAAGGACCCCCAAATTGATGTATATATACACCCCCATCAGAAATATATTTTGGCCAGAGACCCCCCATACTAGATTTGTATTGTTAAAATGTTTTCAAAATATTATAATTTTCTTCCTACATTTTGGGGGGAAATAGCAGATCTACAAGTTCCCAACGCCTTGCGTTGCGTCGTTAAAGTGGTTCAACTTATTTTGATGCTATATTAACACATTTTGTGGAACCCCCTAAAGTACAGTTGGGACCCCACTTTGAGAACCATTGGTATAGAGCACAGGGGGTGTGTGAGCGTGTGTGTGTGAGCGTGTGTGTGTGTGCACACGCGTGTGTGTGTGTGTGTGTGTGTGTCTGTCTGTGTGCGTAGCTTGGGGGGGGGTTGAGAATAATTACTCACTGCCGCCGAGTGACACCCTTAATAAATTAAACTCCTTTGCGCCTTTAAGTTTTAAAGGCAAATGCATATTGTGGCCATCACTTCAGTGTCTGCCCTGTCCGTGCGCGGGGATAATTTGTTGTAACAATGTGTTAGCACAACTTGGTAACTAGATCCAGCAGCTGACTACAGATGAGTGAGCAATGTGCCAATAAAGTGGGGATGGCGGAAAAGGAGAAGAGAAGCAGCGAGGAGGAGACGAATGAGAGTATTAACGGCCGCGTATGTGTCTTCACAATTAATAAATTCCACTTCGTCGAGCAGTAATCTAATTATGAATTATGCATTATGTCTGCCAGGAGTCATTTGTGCAGTCTATTAGCTAAATTGGGGGAAAAGACTTCCATGCGCGTCACCGAGATCTAAAAAGGGCACTTTTTGCTGTGCTGGTTTGTCAAGAGCACTGAAGGAGTTACTGACCATACTAACTAATCCTAATTCAAATGCCACTAAAAGAAACAACAAAAAAATGTAATTATGATTTAATAATTGACAAATTTAAGCCTGGGGGAGCTTAACGTTATTCTCTAGTTTTTTTGGCAATGACCGTGAGCCATAAAATGTGTTTTTCAAACAGCTGCGTGTCTAAAAGAGGTAATTACATTCTCAGTAAACACGCATAAAACTTAAGCAAACACACCCAGCAGCCGGCTGCAGATTAGGGCGAGATGGAGATGTCATTCCCTCTCCTCTACAAGCCCACATCTGGCAGATCAATCAAGGATAATGCCGCTTGGCCTTATAGGTCCTTTTAATAAAACAAAATAAAGTCTCAAAATGAAAATGTGCTGAAGTCACGTTAACAACTTGACCGGCGTCCGTCCGTGTGTTCACACACACAAACTCGAAGGAAAGGAAGTATGCCGAAAGAACAGATCCACATTCTCCCACATGGCAAAAACTTGCACATCTTACAGTAACTATTTATTGCGTTGGAGAGTGAGAGAGAAAAAAAAAACATGTCAGAATGGGAGCGACTGTAACTTTTTTCAGTACTTGTTTCGGGGGAGTCTTCTTGAAAGACGTGACATTATCTTGAAACGAGTGAAGGGAGAAGTAACTGGAAACAAGTGAAGGGTAGGTAGACACACCAACCGCTTCAAGGAACACTTTCTCGACTCTTCTCCCCAGCGAGAAAGGTGACAATTCCAGACTTATTAGACTTCATGGAGCCAACCCTTCTGTCATTATATTAAGAGAGAGAGAGAGAGAGACCACAGGCTTCAAGTTGAGTGAAACTTTATATTTCCCCTATGTCTGCACTCTTTTCAACACACACTAATGACCTCAATGAGCACCGGAGAGAGAGAGAAGAGGTTGAGAGAGAGAGAGAGAGCGAAAGTGAGAGTGAGAGGTATGTTGCGGTAACCAAATGTAATGCGTGAAATGTGTAACGTGATTATCCGAGAAGCCGACCAACCTAGGCCCTCGATGCGAGGAGGCGATGGGACGGATCATGAGACACATTAAGAGACGTCCGCCCTCAGTTACAGAGTGAAAAGTACCATCTGAGAGGCCTCAGCTGCCGCCATTCCTCCTTTCCACACGACCCGTGGTGGACAAAGCACTCAACCCCCAGTACTTGATTCAAAAGTATTAACAATAATAATAATAAACTTTATTTGTGTAGCACCTTTCATGACGTGAAAGGCAGCTCAAAGTGCTTTACAGAGCAAGAATGCAATTACAGAAAAAGTACAACTAATTTAACAATAAAGCAACTAAAGAAAAGCAATAGCATAAAACAACATTAAAATAAAAGCAAAAAAAGGCAGTGAATTGATACTCCCGGTCATACATTACTCGACTAGAAGTTGAGTAATTTTTTCTACGTTGTGGAATTGATACTTTTACTCAAGTACACAATCTTAGTACTTGTTCTACCGCTGGTCATGTGATAATAATGTCTCCACAGGTTGAACATATTACAGCGAAAAACAGCACAGTTCCAACGCTAGGCTGATAAAACACAGACACAACCTGACACACCCAGGTGCATGCGTTTGTGTGTCGACCAGCGTATGCTTGTGTATGCACGCACACACGCAACATTATCATCGCATTTGCACTTGCTTGCATGCACACCATGTGTTTGGTGTGTGTGCGTGTGTGCGTGCAGAGGTGCGCATGTGAGCCTGCCAAAGCTCCCATTCCCTTTGTGTTTGGTGTGTGTGTGTCGTTGCTCTGTCAGTGACAGCGTTTCACATGGCGGTGGCATCATACCTCGTCTTGGGAAACAAAGCTAAAGTGTCTCTCGTAAATATATCCTCTCCCCTCTGCTCTTTGCGGTTGTATGAATGTCACAGATTGATCGCTGCTGGCTCATTAAGTGTCGCCATATTGACATGATCGCGAGAAAAAAATGTTCCTAAACCTATGCTTACCAGAAAAAAGCAACGACAAAGTAACCTTTAAAGCCAAGGAGAATACAGAGTATTGGCACCGATATATCTGTAATAATCAGTGATGAGTTGTGTCTAATGCAAATGAACGTTCAAATCCACTATGTGTCGCACGCGGTATGGATCAATGGCAAGGCCCCCGCCCGGCGTGTGTACAGTAGATCATCTGAATACTGAAGTTGTAACTGTGAAAGTACTGATTCCTTCAAAATGTCTTTTCAAACTTTATGACTGTTCTCTGTGCCCTGACCAAAACAGAACACGGTGACAGGTGCCAGTTTAAGACATGCCTCTCTTTATGTGCGAATCTCCTCAATTTCCCCTGACATCGAGAGAGAGAGAGAGAGAGACAGACAGACAGACAGAGGGAGACAGAGACAGAGACAGGGAAAGACAGACAGGCAGACAGACATAGAGAGAGACAGACAGACAGAGAGAGAGATGGGGAGTATGTTTTAGGAGGAAGATGGCTGTCAAACAGTCACTGTCAGTGGTGACAGTGTTTGATGCAGTGGTGTGGGCGCGGGCCTGCCTGCCTGCCTGCCTGCCTGCCTGCCTGCCTGTCTGTCTGGCGGTGTGACTGCTATCAAAGACACAGTCACAGCAGAGACAGGCGCCGGGCGGAGAACAGGAGGAGATCCACACATTCTCTCATTTACACCTGGCAATATGAAGTTTGGGAAATGTGGGTCTCTGTGAATTCTGATGAATCCTATCATTCTCAACCCTGGCCTTGAAGCAATAAACATGTTATGATATGATGACGTGACAGCACGGAGAGTGCAACGCACATCACGGCTGAAACACTTAACTCTGGTTATTGGTTTAGGTTTAACCACCTTAAAAATATATATAAATATATTAGATCTACAAGTTCACAACGTATCACCTTGTGAGTTTGTAGACGATAGGATTCATATGTTTAATTCCATGATAAATTACCTGCTACATTTAGTTATATTCATTGTTAGCGCATTAGAGTGCATTACTGGTACTTTTACTTTGGCATTTTATTTAGTGGCAGAGATTTATGAAGACGATTTGACGTCATCTATAGTTTGTCTACCAATGCCTAGATCAGTGGTTCTCAAAGTGGGGTCCGGCCGGGACTTTTGAGGGCTCAAAATCTCTGTCGTTCTGTGTTTCCCCAGCTGGCATAACTTGGACAGCGCCTGACCGGTCGAGAGTCGTGCGGCAATTTGGACGGACCAACAGTCCGAAAGATCACAAACATATCCATGTCAGCCCACGGGGTCTGAGAGGGAGGCAGAACTTCTCTGTGTGTCCGGGAGATTGTATACATCGGCTTTCTTGATTGGCAAAACCAAAACCGTCTGCTTCATGTATTGGCGAAGCGACATGTCACATTTGTGCAGCTAAGCCAGTATAGATCCCTGATTGGCTAACCCAACCCGTCGGCTTAACTGATTCACTCCACTTCATGTCAAAGGCGGATTTTGTACTTTTGACTTCCATTAAATTAAATTTCTAGGAAGGGGGAAAAGTACATTATGAATGAACTTAAACCCTATTCAAAATATAGTGAAAATAGCACATGTACAAGCTTGCAGGTCGGCTATTCACTGCGCACGACACCGTGGTGCGACGAAGTATGAATCGGGCTTAAGGGTCCATTTGAACCCCTGGTTGGGCCCTGGACCAAACGTTACGGCTGTGGACACAATAGAGTTATAATATATCTGTAGTACAGACAACCCCGCCCCCACCTATTCATTTCAATGAAGTTGCTCACCCAGCGCATGAAGCAACAGAAATACACCCTGGCCTACTTCCGCATTTTTGGTGCCCAATTTGGTGCCCAGGTAGCGTGGCACCTAGTGCCACGCTACCTGGGCACCTACCTACCTTTTTTTTTTAAATCTTGACCATTTGTGCAAATATTTGAATATATATATATTTTTAAAGGGAACATTTGTAACTCAAATCTTTGCTTCTGGGGGTCCCTGGAACAAAATATTTTGAGATGGGAGTCCGCAGCCAAATGCAAATCATTTTAGGGGTCCTTGACATGAAAAGGATTGAGAACCACTGATTATAGCAACATACGTTTTTCAGAAAACTTTTTAGGATTTAAAAAACTCTTGTAGAATCCCCAGAAGCACATATATATTCAAAAATGTGCACAAATGCGTTTTTTTTTCCAAAATAGCAGCTATGAGTTTGTATATCTGCTATTTTTGAATAGCCAAAGCAATCTAAAAATTACACAGATTCTTTCCCATTCTAAATTAGTTAAATACAGAAGTCTTGCAATACCAGATTTGACCACCAGGACCACCACGGCAGCTTCAATAATCCTTCACGGTCCTGGGGGCTTGGTGGGCACGCTGCCCTGTGGTACAGGTTTGAAAAACTCAGGATACTCAGTCTGTCTTTATTAATCATTCTTTATCGTCTGTATTAGATACATCTGTATTAATTTATATGGAATGTAGCGATATCAATCCTTACAATAAATGGTGGGACTGGCGAATCAAAATATATTTCATAATCAATTTGACAGGGTTATATTGAAAGACAATACTGTAGTATCAGTCAGCTTTATGTTTACATATAGTCTGGTTGGGAGGGTCATACTGTATGGCGTGTCCTTGCTAGGGGTGTCTGGCTTGGTTTCCTGCCTTTCATCTTCATCTAGGATATAGAGATCCCCGGGATAGATAGATAGATAGACAGACAGACGGCACTGGCCCACCGTTCCCACGCCACACCCCTGCATCCTGATCCAGAGATGGATCAGGATGACTGTGTCCAGATGACCAGATCACCCCCTGGACACTGGGAAGACGAGGGAAGGGGGGGATTACTCCAGCCTGACTAGTCTTTCCATTACCCCATAATAATGGACCTGGACCGTGCCCCGGGCTGCTCCCTCCGTCCTGTCTGGCAGGTAAACACACACACACTCTGATCAACCAATCCAGATGGGATCCATACGTGTCTGTCCGTCTCTCTGTCTGTCTGTCAGCTGAGGACATGCAGCTGACTGCACACACACACAGATCCTCTCGGTGCTTAGCGTTTGGCTTTGGAAAACTGCACTAAACTATCGAGTTCATCATGCATAAAACATTAAAGATGTACATCCAAAAGGCCGCGGCTGTCTCTTTATTGGCACTCGCGGCTCCATAAAGCATTTCCGTCCCCTGCGGGGACGAGGCGCGCACAAGCTCTACAGGACTGTGGGTGACGTTTAACACGGAATATAAACCATAAAACACAATAATAAACATAAGCGGAGCAAATAAATCGGATTCATAATAACCCCGAGGTGGGATTTATGTAAGTGAAGATAGAGTCTTTGTGGTAAATGATGGCGCGAGCTGCATCAAGGCACCACTGAGACACTAATATAGTCTTATAAACACACCAGCAGCAGCCGGTAAGTAGCTTCATCTCTCCTCTTTGGCTGGCCTTAAGTGCTTAAGTAATGTATTGCTTTCATAAGAGCGTGCAACTTCGCAGCATCCTCCTCTTCGGGTTCGGAGATATGTCTAAATCCTTTGGGCAGCGTGATTAAGAATAAAATACAGAGAGAGAGCACGTTTTTTGCCCGTGGAAATGCATTCAAATCACAACACAAAAAGTGCTGCAACTAGCTTTGCGACCGTTATATAGCGCACAGAGGGCCCCCGTGACGAAGGCACAGGACCTCCGGAGACATCCATCACAAACGCACGCCGTCGTCCCCCCGGCTCACGGGCTAATGTATCACCTCTAGATTACAGTAATATCTGCCTGATGGATGCTTTTCTTTTTTTTCTCCCCTCTCCCTTTTTCTTGTTTGGAGCAGAGCAACTTGCACGCATCCCAGACAGGAGCTTCAATCACAGGGCGGCGGTGGTGAGGAGATGCAGCCCATGCACCTGGAGGTCCATTACACACACCTCTGTTCTACCAGACCCGGCCGCGAGCTCCGTGCACAACAATACACAGTGCAGTACCGCCGTCTAGTTCGTACATTCATGCCCAGTGGTGTAGAGTAACTAAGTACATTTACTCAAGTACTGTACTTAAGTAGCCTACACTTTTGAGGATTTTTTTTACTTTACTGGAGTATTTCCCATTTTCAATACTTTGAATTCTACTCCACTACATCTCAGAGGCAAATATTACACTTTTACTCCACTACAATTTTTTGAAAACTTTAGTTACTAGTTACTTTGCAAATATAAGTAAGCCGATCTACAAGCTCACAATGCGTCGCGATGCGACGCGTTGTGAGCTTGTAGATCTGCTATTTTCAAAAATGTTGTACTTTTACTTTTGGTACTTTAAGTATATTTTGATGGCAATACTTTTGTACTTTTACTCAAGTAACATTTTGAACACAGGCCTTTTACTTGTAACAGAGTACTTCTATATTGTGGTATTGATACTTTTACTTAAGTAAAAAAATGTCAGTACTTTTTCCACCACTGTCCATGCCCCTTTCACCGACTGTGTGCCGTGTGCGTGTGCGTGCCCGTGCGTGCGTGTGTGGCTCATGCATGGCCTGGCTGCTTGCGTACATCCATATTTAAAGTTTTCATGTTTTTTGTGTGCGTGTGCAAATGTGTGCCCTGCTTCATCATACTACACAGTTTCACATAAGTAGCAAAAATAGCCAATTTATTTTTGTTTTAAATATTTTGGGGGGAAGTGACAGTGAAAGTGGTTAAATGCGAGGGTGGGTTTTATAAATAGTTTATAAATAGTGATAATAGTGATAAATAGTATTAACAAGAGCTTGTGTCTAAATAAAAACTAAATCGGATCCATTGGAACACATGGTCCTTTTTTTTTACATTTCCCAAAAAATGACTGGGTTTTGGATACATTCAAGGCTTCCACTCGACAGCGACGATGCATTATAGTCACAGCCAGGTCTCTCCACTGAGACCGGCCGACCGGACCGGCCGTCCCGGGGCGATGCCATGCAGGCAGGGCTCCTCCGGTCAACTTTACTGCCTTCATGTTGGCCTGATGAATGGCTGGCTGCCTGCCTTATCAGTCCCCCTGCCTACCAGCTCAAGTGGCTCCCTGGAGCCCTGCACTGCCTGTAGCCTCTAGTCCTCCCTCTGTCTGCATGTTGCTCTCTCACTCTCCCTCTCTCTCTTCATTGCTCTCTATCTTTTCCTCTCATATACACACACTTGCAAACAAACATACACACGCGTGCACACAGTTACACACAGATACTCGGGTTACTATGTGTACAACTCACACACTACATGATGAGCATAAGAAAACATGAGGAGAAAAAAAAGGCAGAATAAAAAACTCAGATGCACCGACTGTAAGCTTAGCATACAAAACTCTGCAGAGCACCAAATTTGCACACATACACAGAGTGCAACACAAACAGACGCAAGTCAGCCAGCAAATCCATCATCTTTATTTCCCCCCAATGTGCTCATATTTTTCTTGTGGCTTGCACGGAGCTCAGAAAAATATTTATTTTCGCTGATGTATAAATATATATATTTTTCTTCTTTTCTGAGAGGAACACAAAAGAAATCACACCTCTCTTTCTCCCTGGCTCATGCCAAAATAATCAATGCTTTCCAGAGAGGGACTTGTGGCTGCGACGTGCGTGGAAGGCGAAGAAGGAGGCAGACATCGCTGCAGGGCTCTGGTTGTAGATAATAAGTGAGGAGCAGTCCTTGGGTATGTTTTACAGCTATCAGAACTCATCATATTTGACATGCATTCTGGTGTTTACACAGTCTCTGCCGTAAAATCCTCTCCAGCTATATAGGAAGGGGAATGGGGGGCGCGACGAGAGCGCGCGCACACACACACACACACACACACACACACACACACACACACACACACACACACACACACACACACACACACACACACACACACACACACACACACACACACACACACACAGCTCTTAGAAGAGGGAAAGCTGGTCGTTGCCTTCCCTTTCTCCCCTCTCTCTCTCTCTTCCGTGTCCCATCTCTTATCTGCGGCACAATTGGTGGTGTTAGCACCTGTCAGCTGACTGACTTCTTGTTCCCAGTGGCTTATGAAAAAATCATAGCTGTTGGGCTTCAGAGGCTGCCTTCCCATCAATATGAATTCACCATGGTCTTCTTCATGCAACATTAGGCCCGGGCCCAGTTTTCATACGAGGACGCTGCATGCTTCTCCATCTCCAATGTGCGAGAGGAAATGAAAAGGGAAAATAGTCCTTTTTAGAATGTTACGTTCGATCACGGGCGGAACCATACGTCGCCCACGAAAAGGGACCGAACATGTTTGGTCGCTTTGTTTAGCGCGTCCAAAAAGCACATTGCTTTCGGTCCCCAGGTATTGTATTGTGATGCATGTGTGTGCTGTGGGTTTGTGATTAGGTGCATCCTCTTCCACTGCGGAACACGTAATGCAATAATATGCACACACCGCTCTTCTTGTTATAGCATCCACACAACACATCCAGAAGCATAGTTCTGCTGCACGTGATTTCTTGGGGGGGGGATGTCAAGTACATGTACTGTGTTTTGTATGAGGAAGCTGAATCAACCGAAACCAAGTGAAAGTGTTTAGTAGTACAGCTATCATATAGGACTATATACAGTGGTGGAAAAAGTACTCCAATGTTTTACTTAAGTAAAAGTATCAATACTGCAATGTAGAAGTACTCTGGTACAAGTAAAAGTCCGGAATAAAAAATTTACTTGAGTAAAAGTACAACAGTATTGGCATCCAAATGTACTTAAAGTACCAAAAGTAAAAGTACTAAAATATTTGAAAATAGCCTAGGTAAGAAATAGGGCTGAAGTGGTTAATGTTTTATACTGTAATCATTTATATCTGAAAAGTAACTAAAGTTTTAAAATAATTGTAGTGGAGTAAAAGTACAATATTTGCCTCTGGGGTGTAGTGGAGTAGAAGTAAAAGTATTGGAAATTGAAAATACTCAAGTAAAGTACAAATACCTCAAAATTGTACTTAACAACTCATTCACTGCCTGAATTATTTCTGGCCGCGTTTGCCCACTGCCAGAGATTTTTAATTGAAAAAAAAAAAGTACTCAGGATACAACATTTTTAAGTTTTAAGTTAACAAGGAAGTGGATGGGAGTCTAGATCTTCGAAAAATCATATCTCCTTGGTCTTTGGGTCAAATTTAAAAATAATAAAAATAGAAAAAGAAAAAAAAAATTGAAAATATTAAAAGTCGTTTTAGTCGTTCTAGGCAGGGAATGAGTTAAGTACAGTACTTAAGTAAATGTACTTAGTGACTTTACACCACTGACTATATATATATATATTTTAAAGAATTAAAAAATCCAGTCCGGGAGGCGCAGGCGTAAAGTTCCTACCCACCACCATGGAGACACTGTTTCGAATCCTCCATAGTGCCCCCGGCTTGCCCGGGCTTTCCATTTAGTCAGAGCTCCTGTTTGGTAGGGAGCAGGAACTGGGAGGGGTGGCGTGTTCTTCCGCTATAGTGGTGAAACTCCATGTGTATGAGACGTGGTTGTTTACACCCTCCCCGAGACCAAACAGTATAGGGTTTAGCAGCGACAGGGACTACACACATGGGGGGATTGGCATTAAGGACATAATAGGCTCTAGGGCTGTGAATCTTCTGCTATCTCACGATTCGATTTTGATTCTTGGGGTCACGATTCCGATTTTTTTCAAAACAAACGATTCTCGATTCAAAAACTTTTTTTCCCCCGATTCAAAAGCGTAAATGTAAAACAACACAGTTACATTTATAATACTTTTGTCTAAAAGGTCCTTGCGGACTTGTTTCCGTTGGGGTCCTTGAATTAATTTCATAGTCATATATAGTAGCAACCAAACAGTTCAAAAATCAACATAAAAATACAGAGAAAAAATACCACTACGTACAAAAAAAAGCATGACAAATAAAAAATATATTTAAAAAAAAGGGCAGGGGGGTCGTCTGTCTACCGGGAAACTGGTACTACCCCCTCTTATGGTCTCCAGAAAGATGAGTTTTTAGGGCTGTTTTAAATGAGCCCAGCGAACTGCATTTTTTGAGGGATGGGGTTCCATAGGTATTCCATACCTTGGTGGCCGTGCTGTAGAAGGAGAATTTGCTCATGTCTGTTTTATCATTCATTTGTCATTCCCCTAAAAAGAAAAACGAGATCCTACAATTGCAAAACAATAATGGAGTTTAGTCAAAGTCTCTCTGACGCAGCATTGGATCCAGCCAGCTAATGATACAATGACATTGTAAAAACAAGCTCTCTCGTGCTGTTACAGTATGTCTAGCGGGCCGGGGCCCTGATGCTGCAACGCTCTTGTACTCTCCCTCTCTCTATCTCTCCCAGCCTTTGAGAAACACGTTGAAAGTCAATTATCTACACCACTTCTCCCTGACATCATCGTGCTAATACAAGCTGCTTTTGACCTTATGTTTGTGTGTGTGTGTGTGTGTGTGGAGAGGAGCGCGGCGTCTCACCCTGATTGGATTAACTTCAGATGCGGTGCGTGTCTGGCTCTATTACACTGGATGCACTGTGATATCTAACCCCCGAGCCAAACCTCGTCCCCCCGCAGCCAGGCCTCGATGTTGCCATTGTCCGACCCCTCCCCTCTTTTTTACACTTCCCTGAAGGCTACTACTATCCCCTCACGACACCCTTCACACGTACTAGCGTACGCAGCACTGTCGGAGACACACCACACACACACACACACACACACACACACACACACACACACACACCTCCTCAAGGCTGCCAACGGTCATATACCATGTGTTTTGTCGTCATTGATGGGAGGATGCCTGGAGGAAGCCT